>NC_048312.1:29631828-29654765 GCF_013100865.1 Trachemys scripta elegans | reverse complement strand
GGGGGGGGGGACAGGTGAGCCAGCGGCGGAGGAGGGGGGGCTGAGGAGGCGAGCGTGCGGGTGATGGCGGGGGGGCAGGTGAGCTGGCAGCGGGGGAGGGGGGCTGAGGAGGCGAGCGGGTGGGCAGTGGCAAAGGGTGAGTAGGTGAGCCGGGGGGGCGAGGAGGTGGGCAGTGGGGGGGGGGCAATTGGGAGAGGGAAATGGCAGAATGCCCCCGACAGTCCCAAATGTTCAAGTAACTGCCCCAGGGTGGTAAAGAAAACTGGGTCATTAAGGCTCTGGGAGGAATCACTGCTAATCCCAGGACCAGACAGGCTGCTGTTTGGATCAGGGGTTCTTCAACTTTTTCATAGTGTGGAAAACTGGTTAATGCAGGGACTGCCTCATGGGTTCATGTGCCTGTTGTCACTGCAGGAACTGCTTCGCTGGAAAAGCCACCTTAGGAGGACGTTTAAACGTATATTTAGTTTCTTTCTATCTCGCAGTCAGAAGAAGCTGGCCCCATGTGCACACCCCCAGCTCTCTGGACTCAATCCCACCCCACTTTGGGAACCTGTACAGCCGAGTCTGTCCCCAGCAGTGCAAAGGCAAAGTGAGGACAGGATCAAATCAAATGTCCATCCCCGTGTCAGAGAAGAGAGAACTATGACATACTGCACATAAATCCGAACCACTTCGTTAGCTGAAGAGTTAAGCTGTAAATTTTAGAGGAGCCCAGTTAAAAGCCCATCAACAAATCTCACTTACAAATACTCGACAGCTTCCCTAAAAACCCAAAGGCAGGACAGTTCAGGGATCCAACCCCACAGCCATATCATTCTTCCCTGTTCCTCACCATCCCCCCTGCCCTGCCCTGCCCCCAAGAATCCTAGTCACAACTCACCCGCTCCGGGCTCCCACATCTTCCTCTGCAGAGCAGCCCTTGCCCCAGAGCCAGCACTCGGCAGAAGGGCAGTTTAAATAATTTACAGAGTCAATGTTATAAACATGACCCAGGTCTTTGTGATCCCCCAGCTCTCCCCCAGTAACACCCAGAGGCCCCCGTCCGACTCAGCCAGACACCTGGTGTTTGGGGCCAAGCCATTTTGGGGGTAGGAAGCTAGGAAAATGTTCAGAAAGGGAATGATGGATATTTGTGAAATACCTTCATTGCAAAACCCCTTTTCTGAAGGTTACCAAACCTCCCAGACAAATCCTACCGGCCAAGGAGAGCTCAGGGGAACTACACGGAAGTTAAAAATGGATCTTAGTTGTAAGTTAGGATCAGTCTGAACTATGGAGTGGCTACCACTGGCCCATTACATCCGGGTGAGCGAGCAGCATTGGGCCTGATCTGGTCTGGCTCCCACCCCCTCTCCAAGGGTTGCAGCTATCTGGAGGTGCTGCCTTCCACACCTTCCGCATTCACACCTCATTCATTCAACACGGCAATCGATTACAAAGTGAGGGGAAGATCTTATTCTACTTCTAGCAAAAAGACATTTTTCTTTTACCTTAATTATGCTACCTCAGGGGCCCGCTATAACATATTACCAAGGTTCAATACAAAATCATATAAAAGTTATACAAAAATGCATAATGCAGAGATTTATCTACAACTGCATTGATTGACTGCTGTGTGCAGTAATATAGTGACCCCTGGGTCTTTGAATGGGGCTTTATACTTGGGGGAAGGCGAGCAGCGAGTCGGGGGCGAGCGGGTGGGCAAAGAGGCGAGCAGTGAGCCAGCAGGGGTTCTAGGGGTGGGCATGCGGGTTTCCGGCAGGGGAGGGAAGAGGTGAAAGGAGGTGAGTGGTGGGTGGGGGACTGACTAGGAGGGATGCAGCACGCCAGCGGGGGGGGGGGCTAGGGGGTGAAGAAAGGTGTGATGGTGGGGCCGAGCGGGGAGGGGGTGGGTCCTATTTTACTGCTGTGATCTGGTCACCCTATGCACGCCATTTCTTTCCCCCTCTACACTACAGGCTTCCACACACTGTCAATGCCTTCCTAGTGTGCCATACATACAATTGTTTGCTTTAATTGAAAAATTCTTAATAAAGTATCACCCCCCCCAAAAAAACCTTCCTTTTCGGCCCACAGATGTTTCGGCGGGGCGGTGCTGGGGAAGGAGGGTTTGTTTCCGTGGGGCGGGCGGTGCTGGGGTGTGTGTGTTGTGTTTCGGCGGGGCTCGGGGAGGGGTGTTTTGGCGGCACGGGCGGGGAGGGTCAGCCCTCAGCTGTTTTCTTTGGAGTCATATGGCCCTCGCCACTTTACGAGTTGTGCAGGCCTGATCTAGACCATCCCTGACAGGTGTTTGTCTAATCTGCTCTTAAAAATCTCCAATGATGGAGATTCCACAACCTCGCTGGGCAATTTATTCCACTGCTTAACCACCCTGACAGTTAGGAAGTTTTCCCTAATGTCCAACCTAAACCTCCCTTGCTGCAATTTAAGCCCATTGCTTCTTGTCCTATCCTCAGAGGTTAAGAAGAACAATTCTTCTCCCTCCTCCTTCTAACAACCTTTTATGTACTTGAAAAGTGTTATCATGTCCCCTCTCAGTCTTCTCTTTTCTAGTATAAACAAACCCAATTTTTTCAATCTTCCCTCATAGGTCATGTTTTCTAGACCTTTAATCATTTTTGTTGCTTTCTCTGGACCTTTTCCAATTTGTCCACATCTTTCCTGAAATGTGGCACCCATAACTGGACACAATACTCCAGCTGAGGCCTAATCAGCGCAGACTAGAGCGGAAGAATGACTTCTCGTGTCTTGCTTACAACACTCCTGCTGGTACATCCCAGAATGATGTTTGCTTTTTTTGCAACAGCGTTACACTGTTGACTCATATTTAGCTTGTGGTTCACTATGACTCCCAGATCCCTTTCCGCAGTACTCCTTCCTAGACAGTCATTTCCAATTTTGTATGTGTGCAACTGATTGTTCCTTCTTAAGTGGAATACTGTGCATTTGTCCTTATTGAATTTCATCCTATTTACTTCAGACCATTTCTCCAGTTTGTCCAGATCATTTTGAATTTTAATCCTATCCTCCAAAGCACTTGCAACCCCTCCCAGCTTGGTATCATCTGCAAACGTTATAAGTGTGCTCTCTATGCCATTATCTAAATAATGATGAAGATATTGAACAGAACCAGACCCAGAATTGATCCCTGTGGGACCCCACTCGTTATGCCCTTCCAGCATGACTGAACCACATAACTACTACTCCTTGGGAATGGTTTTCCAACCAGTTTTGCACCCACCTTATAGTAGCTCCATCTAGGTTGTACTTCCCTAGTTTGTTTATGAGAAGGTGATGTGAGACAGTATCAAAAGCCTCACTAAAGTCAAGATATACCACATCTACCGCTTCCCCCCTATCCACAAGGCTTGTTACCTGTCAAAGAAAGCTATCAGGTTGGTTTGATATGATTTATTCTTGACATATCCATGCTGACTGTTACTCATCACCTGATTATCTTCTAGATGATTGCAAATTCGTTGCTTAATTATTTGCTCCATTATCTTTCCGGGTACAGAAGTTAAGCTGACTGATCTGTAATTCCGCGGGTTGCCCTTATTTCGCTTTTTATAGATGGGCACTAGATTTGTCCTTTTCCAGTCTTCTGGAATCTCTCCCGTCTGCCATGACTTCTCAAAGATAATCACTAATGGCTCAGCTACCTTCTCAGTCAGCTCTTTGAATATTCTAGGATGCATTTCATCGGGCCCTGGTGATTAGAAGACATCTAATTTGTAATGTTTAACTTGTTCTTTTCCTATTTAAGCCTCTGATACTACCTCCTTTTCACTGGCATTCATATGTTAGACGTCCAATCACCAGCAACTTTCTTGGTGAAAACCGAAACGAAGAAGTCATTAAGCACTTCTGCCATTTCCACATTTTCTGTTATTGTTTCCCGCCCCCTCCTCCCCCTTGAGTAACGGGTCTGTCCTGTTCTTGCTCTTCCTCTTGCTTCTAATGTATTTGTAGAATGTTTTCTTGTTACCTTTTATGTCTCTAGCTAGTTTGATCTCGTTTTGTGCCTTGGCCTTTCTAATTTTGTCCCTACATACCTGTGTTATTTGTTATATTCATCCTTTGTAATTTGACCTAGTTTCCACTTTTTATAGGACTCTTTTGATTTTTAGATTATTGAAGATCTCCTGGTTAAGCCAGGGTGCTCTCTTGCCATACTGCCTATCTTTCCTACGCAGTGGGATAGTTTGCTCTTGTCAGGGCCGGCTCTAGGCACCAGCAAACCAAGCGCGTGCTTGGGGCGGCACAATTTCAGGGGCAGCATTCCGGACATCTTTTATTTATTTTTTTGCTTCGGCAGTTGCGCTCCCGGAGATTTTGTTTTGTTTTGTTTGGTTTTTTTGTTTGGGCGGCAAAAAACCTAGAGCCGGCCCTGGCTCTTGTGCCCTTAATAATGTCTCTTTGAAAAACTGCCAACTGTCTTCAATTGTTTTTCCCCTTAGACTTGATTTCCATGGGATCTTACCTACCAACTCCCTGAGTTTTCTAGTCTGCCTTCTTGAAATCCAGTGTCTTTATTTTGCTGTTCTCCCTCCTACCATTCCTTAGAATCATGAACTCCACCATTTCTTGATCACTTTCACCCAAGCTGCCTTCCACTTTCAAATTCTCAACCAGTTCCTCCCTGTTTGTCAAAATCAAATCTAGAACAGCCTCCCCCCAGCAGATTTCTCCACCTTCTGAAATAATAGATCCCTATGCCGGATCTGCTGCTTGGCAGGCCCCAGTCTGGGGGACTCCCGTGGGAATGTGTGTGGGACAAGAGAGGCTAGAAGCGAGATGATAAAGGAGGGCCTACGCCACAGCCCGAGCCCACATGTTCCCATCTCAGCACAGGGAGCAGAGGGCTCGCTGCTAACACAAATCCCAGCCCAGAAGGAGCTCTCAAGTGCCTCCCTCCCTCCAGGTCCACATTGGCATCAGGCTGCTCAGAGTGAGGCACTCACACTAGAGATTGCCAGCATTGCAGTGAGGGACCGTGTGTATCCCTAGCCCCTGGCTTTCTCAGAATGCCGCCTTGATCTAGTCACTCAGCTCAGTCAAGAGAGACCCCAAGGCTTCCAGTGCCAGCTGGCACCTCACTGGGCAATGTCCTCATCTCGACCAGACCCAATTAGATGTGTGAGATTTACCTTCAGCAGTTTGCCTCTCCTGGGAGATCAGTACTGTCTGGGGAAGGGTGCATTGGGGTTTCCCTCTGAGCAGCTAGTTCTTGCTACGGAAAAGCATCTGCAAACAACTTGGTTTGTGACATTAGGCGTTTCCCCCTGAACGGATGGTGCTTTGGGCAGATCCTGGTCTCGGGTCTGGCAATGCGGATACGGACCCACTCCGCTGCAGCCACTGGAGTCACTCCAGCTTTATCCCAGCAGGCCCTGGCATGGATCCCCGCTGCTCTCACACTCACCTGGTCCGGTTCAGCTCAATCTTACATGGGTCCAACTCGATGTATTTCTTTTCCTCAAAGATCCGGTTTATGATCGGCTTCAGGACCTCATGGAGATAGGGCATCCCAACCACCTGCAGAGACAGCAGAAAATGGAGGAATGATGGAGGGGAGTGGGAAGGGGTGAGAGAGAATGGGGGAAGCAAGAAGGAAGGAAGGAAGAGCTCAGGAATAAAGGGAGATAAAGGGAGATAAAGGGAAGGAATGGAGATGAAGAAAGAAAGAAAGAAAGAAAGAAAGAAAGGCCAGACTGAGTCAGACTAATGGTCCTTCTAGCTCAGTATCTTGTCTCTGGCAATGGCATACCAGATGCTTCAGAGGGAGTGAACAGAACAGGGTAATTATCGAGTGATCCATCCCCTGTCATCCAATCCCAGCATCTGGCAGTCAGAGGTTCAGGGACACCTGGAGCATGGAGTTGCACCCTGCCCATCTTGGCTAATAGCCATTGATGGATCTGTCCAGGAACTTGTGTCATTCTTTTTTTAATCCAGTTGCACTTTTGGCCTTCATTTTTGGCAGCGAGTTCCACAGGTTGACTGGGCGTTGTGTGAAGTAACACTTCCTTTTGTTTGTTTTAAACTTGCTGCCTATTAGTTGCATTTGGTGACCCCTAGTTCTTGTGTTATGAGAAGGAGTAAATAACACTTCCTTATTTACTTTCTCCGTACAAGTCATGATTTTATAGATCTCTATCAGCTCCTCCCCCCACCCCCATCGTCTCTTTTCTAAGCTGCAGTCCCACTTTTTTCTCTTTCATTGGGTGGAAGCTGTTCCACGCCCCTAATCATTTTAATTGCTCTTCTCTGCAGCTTTTCCAATTCTAACATATCTTTGCTGAGATGGAGCAACCAGAATTGCACACATCTTTCAAAGTGTGGGCGTACCATGGATTTATATAGACGCAATCTGATATTTTCTGTCTTATTATCTATTCCTTTCTTAATGATTCCCGACCTTCTGTTCATTTTTTTTGACTGCTGCTGCACATTGAGCGGCTGTTTTCAGAGAACTATCCACAGTGACTCCAAGATCTCTTTCTTGAGTGGTAACAGCCAGTTTAGAAAGGATGAAGAATACAGAGAGGAGAGATGAGGAGGAGTGATTGGAGAGTGCCACTCATTACAGGTTCTGCGACCAGGGCCGGCTCCAGCATTTCTGCCGCCCCAAGCAAAAAAAAAAACCGCGATCGCGATCGGCAATTGGAAAAAAAAAAAAAAAAGCTGCGATCGGCGGCGGCAGGGCGGCGGCAGGTCCTTCGCTTTTGGAGGGAGTGAGGGACCTGCCGCCCCCTCCCTTGGCCGCCCCAAGCACCTGCTTGTTAAGCTGGTGCCTGGAGCCAGCCCTGTCTGCGACCCAAGGGACAAGCCCCACGTTTGACCCTAACCTGCCTTCCAGGGGATTGTTGTAGCCTCCTATCACTCTCAGCACCCCTTCTTGGAGCTGTAAGGAACGGTGCTTGCCATCCTCTGGTGGCGAAAGCTGGTTGCAAGGGAATCCCAGGGGCACAGACAGCACCAGGAAGAAGGGGAAGCTAGGGCAGTAAATGCCACTGAAAGGGGTGCCACAGCTCTCTTTGTGAATGGCAGTGGGGAGAGAGAGAACAGTTTTGTTCTCACTGCCAGAGAGTGGGGAACTGATGCATGATGGTTACCTCACCAGGAATCCTGGCCCCTATAGTGCTCACCACAGATCAGCACGCTACACCCCTCCGAGGGTGGCCTCAGGGTAAAACAGCTTCTCCCGCCCCTGGCAGAGGTGGGTTTATTATGCTGATCTCCCTTCAGCAGAGAGCATGGTCACCAGCCGCACTGCAGTGGTGCAGCTGTATGGGTAGATAAACACTTCAGGGGATATCGTCACGAGACATGTTGCCCATTAAGCCCTGTGATCCTTGGGGTAAAGAACAAACATTTGTAGCCGGGATGAAATGTGTGGGGTGTTTTCACAAAGGTGTTAACTACCCCAAACTCATTGGCAATCATTTACCTGGAGACCCAAGAGTCTAGTGAAGACAAACCCCCAAATTTAGCCCTTCTGGGGCTCTTCTCATGGCCAGTGCACACTCCTGGCAGATCAATATTAGCAGACAACCAGCTCCCTGCATCCACCGCCTATCCCACAGACAAGAACACAGAGAGATTTGCCCAAGGCCACCACAGTTGGACTCTGAAGTTCCTGGCTTCCAGCTCTGTGCTCGGACCAGCATGTCACTTTTCTCATGGTGTTATTTCACAGGCCGCACAGGGAGGAGGATGGAAGAGGGCTCTTAGCATACTGAGGTATGGCACAGATCAGAGTTGCTAACACCTGCTTTCCCAGAATTCACTGGGACACTCCACCACACTCACCTTCATAAACTGCTCCATGGATTTGGAGGCCAGGGAGTTGGAGCGGAAGAGTGTGTTCGGATCAGCTGGAAGCAAAGAAAATGGATTTATAACCCAGCCGGGACCTGTGCCACATTGCATTTTCACAGTGCCTTTCACCCAGCCTCCATCCCATGGTGCATTGCGGGGCAAAACAGCACCAGACAGTGAACAGCACATGGCATAAGCTAGACACAGCACGGNCAGGGAAATGCGCAGGGGGAGGCAGGTACCACCGGTACCATCGCTGACTGGGACTAGTGTCACCGGTACCTCAGTATCGATACTAACTGGTACCTGGGTGCTAGGCAAGGTGTGGAAAATGGGCTCAACGAGTGTCCAATACCCCCCCCTCCAGATTTTCCTGGTCTAGGTGTGGCATAGGTGTGGCACAGGAGAATCCCCCGCCCCAACACCAGGCAAGCAGCAGCGGGTGCCCTCCATATGGAGCACTCCAGATCACTTTGGGAGCTCCCTCAGTCCAGGCCCTGGCACTCCACAGCAATGCCCAGTGTCATGAGCTTTGCCAGTGATGAGCAGGCCCCTGGGGAAGGCACTGGGCCAGGCTCTTGCCACCAGGCCTGTGGGGCAGCACTTACTGGTCTTGGTCACCTCCCGCAGGTTGAGGTAGTCCAGGAAGGGCACCGCCAGGCCCTGTCCCAGGAAGATCTTCACCAGCTTCGTGGCCACGTCCTGCCGGCTCTCCACCGAGCTGATCTCCTCCAGCAAGGCCAGCGGGCTGACGTCCTCCTCCTGCCGCACAGCAGAGCAGCGATGCTGTCTGGCCAGCATGCATCTGCCCCAGCCAGGGAGACCCCCAGAGTCCCCTCACCAGAGCCCCCTCTGCCCCACACCAAGAGGGGCCCCTCTGCATCCCCCAACTCCAGAGCCCCCTCTGCCCCACACCAAGAGGGGCCCCTCTTCATCCCCCAACTCCAGAGCTCTCTCTGCTCCACACCAAGAGGGGCCCCTCTGCATCCCCCAACTCCAGAGCTCTCTCTGCCCCACACCAAGAGGGGCCCCTCTGCATCCCCTGACCCCAGAGCCCTCTCTGCCCCACACCAAGAGGGGCCCCTCTGCATCCCCCGACCCCAGAGCCCTCTCTGCCCCACACCAAGAGGGGCCCCTCTGCCCCACACAGGGAGATCCTCTCTTCCCCCCGGACCCGCTGTCCCCCACACACCACGAGGGTCTGTCTCTGGCCCCCATCCCAGGAGGCCCGGAAGCTGTCAGACAGGTGTGGGGTGCAGCGGGGATGGAAGCTGACAGGCCATTCCGATCGCGTGGCCAGGCTGAACCTGCAGGACCACAGGCTCAGCGGAGCACCCCGCCCCTTCCCCAGTTCCCTGCCCCTCTGCAGCAGAGCCAGTCCCTTACCCCAAGGCCCTGGACAGGACCCTGCCTACAGCTCCAGCCTGGGCTCCTCCTACTCCTGGCACCAGTGGCGTAGCCAGGTTCTAAGAGCAGGGGGAGCAAACATAGAAAAGCAGGCAAAAATGTCACCACCTGCGTGGCAGGGGAGGGCGCCGCACGCCCGCAATCCCCAAACGGTTGGAGCACCGGGGGGAGGGCGGAGAGCCCGCCGCGGCCGCCGCTCTACCCGGCGGCCAGAGCGCTGGGGGGAGGGTGGAGAGCCCCCGACAACCAGAGCGCCAGGGGGAGGGCGGAGAGCCCCCAGTGGCCAGAGCGCTGGGGGGAGGGCGGCGAGCCCAGCTGGGGCCCCGCTCTGCCCGACCGGCCGGAGCACTTTGGGGAGGGCGGCGAGCCCGCTGTGGCTCCGCTCTCCCCGGTGGCGGGAACGCCGCGGGGAAGGCGGCGAGCCCAGTCGCGGCCCCACTCTCGGGCCGGAGCGCCCCGCCGCCCCCCTCCAGGCGCCGCCCCAAGCAGGTGCTTGGTGGGCTGGTGCCTGGAGCTGGTCCTGTAAAAAAGGCGCGCCCCTGGCTCCTCTGGCCACACCGTGCCCCTCCCTTGGCTGGCTCCTCTGGCCACACTGTGGCCATGCTACACCCCCCCTCGCTCCTCCGGCCGCGCTGCCCCCCCATGGCTGTAGAGGAAGGCTGGCAGAGGACAGGGGGTTGAGGGGAGGGATGTAGCGGGAGGGTGGCAGGGGACAGGGGGTTTGAGGGGAGGTGAAGGGGAAGATGTGGAGGGAGGAGAACAGGGGGTTTGACTTGAGGGGAGATGGAGGGGAGGATGTAGGGAGGGTGGCAGAGGATGGGGGTATGAGGGGAGGTGAAGGGGAGGATGTGGAGGGAGGGGGACGGGGATTCGACTTGAGGGGAGGATGTAGGGAGGGTGACAGAGGATGGGGGTACGAGGGGAGGTGAAGGGGAGGATGTGGAGGGAGGGGGACGGGGGTTTGACTTGAGGGGAGGTGGAGGGGAAGATGTGGAGGGAGGGGGACAGGGATTTGACTTGAGGGGAGGTGGAGGGGAGGCTGTAGGGAGGGTGGCAGAGGATGGGGGTACGAGGGGAGGTGAAGGGGAGGGAAAGGCAGGGGCATGGGGTACATGGGAGGGGTACACGGGGTATGGAGCTTGGGGAGGGGTTACCAGGGATGGGAGTGCCAGGCTCAGCCAGGCGCTACCCCTTGGGGGGTGGAGGCAGAAGGCAGTGAGCCCCGCCAGGCGTGGTCTGAGCGAGCTGCAGCCCGGCTCACCCGCTCAGCCCGGGGATGCTGCCCTGCCCGGGGCTGCTGGCGGAGCCTGGCTGTGGGCGGGTCGCGCCGACAGGCTGCGGCAGGAGCGGGGAAGCGCTCTCCCCTCCTCGGGGGAGCTTTATTCCGGTGAGCCGAGGGCGGCGCCGAGGCTCCTGCTGGGAGTGACCAACCGCGGGTCTGCCCGGTGTGGCTGCCGCGAGGAGGTGGCAGAGACCCTCCCTGCCCCGGGGGTGCCCCGGGACCTGGTCAGTGCATCAAAGTTGTCTGCAGAGGGGGAGTTGCGGGTCGCCATGCTGCGCCCCCCTCGCTCCTCGGGCCGTGCCGCCCCCTCCCCATGGCACCCGGCATCCAGGAAGCTGGCTGGCCAGTGGGCAGCTCCAGAGCCAGGGCTGAAGCCTGTTGCTGGCAGGACACAGGGTAGTGGCTTGAGGAGCACACCCAGGGGCTGTGCCACTGTTACCCCTGCACTGCACGGCCCCTAGGGCTGGGCTTGTCACTGAGCCTGGCTCGCAGCACCTGGCAGTCCGAGGAGAGCTGGCTGCTGTACTCAGAACCTGGGCGTGCCCCGGAGCCCAGCCACCAAGGGTTGGAGCCTGCAGAGCGAGCCCAGGCTGGGAGCACCTAGAGCTCTGGCCTCCAGCACATGGCCTGCACTACCAGCAGGCTAGAGGGGACTGGCGTCTCAGAGAGCTCACAGCCCCCCGAGGCTGCCCCGTCACTGACTGGCTGCTGCATCGCCAGAGGGGTGTCATGACTCTCCAGGGCACGGGTGGGGCCAGTGAAATCAGAACAGCCTGTGGAGAAATCGTGGCTGGGGGCAAGCCCAGACTCACTGCCAGGGCCGGCTCCAGGCACCAGCTTAACAAGCAGGTGCTTGGGGCGGCCAAGGGAGAGGGGCGGCACCTGTGGCAATTCGGGGGCGGCAGGTCCCTCACTCCCTCTAGGAGCGAAGGACCCGCCGCTGAACTGCCGCCGCCGATCGCGGCTTTTTTTTTTTTTTTTTTTTGCTTGGGGCAGCAGAAATGCTGGAGCCGGCCCTGCTCACTGCCACTGGCTATTGACCCTCCTGCACCATCTCTGCCACCTGCCCTGTGCCTCGGGGAAGGGGGTGGGACTAGGGTGTTCGGTTTTGTGCGATTAGAAAGTTGGCAACCCCACTGCTGGGGGACAGACACTGCAGCAGCAAGGAACTGTTCACATCCCCCTGGTGGCATGAGTGAAGGGCCTGGGAACTAGAAAGTAAACTGAGGCTGCCCACTGCTTCCCCTCCTCCCTTCCATCTCCCACACCCCCCATTCCCCTCCTTCCCGCATCTCCCCCATCCCGGCCCTGCCATTCGCCCCCAACCTTCCTCCTCGCATGTGCTGTCCGCATGTGGCTTGGACGCAGACATGGTCAGGTGGCCGTGCACAACGAGCTAGGCGGCTGGTACCCACCTCAGCAGGGCACAGGATGGATTCCACCAGGAGCTCAGTCAGGGGCTGGTAGTACATGGAGGGCAGGATCCGGTCCTCAGCCAGTCGGACTTTCAGCCGCAGAGCTCCCAGCTTTCCTCTGCAATGACACCCGAGACACCACCCACGTGGGCAAGCGTGCGTGGAATGAGTGCAAACCAGCACGTGCAACCTGGTTCTAGCCAGCTCAGTCCTCCAGCACAGCAACCAGACTCTACAGCTAGTACCAACAAAATCCCAGAGCCAAGAACTCCCAAGATGAGCCTGATCCTCCTTAACCTCTCCCCCCTGCTGCTCTCCTTTCCTTCCAGCCCAGTGGCACGAGGTAAAACCTCAGCCTTCCCCTGGCAGGGCTGTGCCTATTGTGATCAGCGCCCTGCCCAGCACCACCCCGTGGCACTGGTGTGCTCCTGTCCCACCACTGCTCTGCCTCGGCACGGGGTTGAATCACGCTGGCGTCAGCGCATCCAGCGACCTTTCCATCCATCCGGCCAAGGCTTCCAAGCTCCTATTTCAAGGCAGGCTGAATGGCAATACGGGGAGCGGTCACCCAGAGCTGGCATATTGCAGCACATTACAGACATGGGCAGCAGGTTCTATGGGCCTGTGGTGCCTGGGGACCAGGAATACTCTTGGTGCCCAGGCACCTCGGCCCTGCCTTCCACCCCCGGGCGCCCCCGCACGGCCCCCAGGCCATTTAATACAGCCCAGGGCACCCACTCACCACCAGCAGCCCCCGCGCGCAGCCCCCAGGCCATTTAATACAGCCTAGGGCACCCACTCACCACTGGAAGCGCAGCGGGGCTGAGCGGCTTCCTGCCTGCTCGCTCCATGTGGCTGCCAGCCCCTCTGTGGCCCCTGAGTGGGATGTCTCACCCCAAGCACCCCTGCGGCCAATGGGAAGCTGCGGGGGCAGTGGCTGGGGTAGCAGCGTGCGAAGACCCCCAGCCTGCCCTGCCTAGGAACCCCAGGTAAGCGCTGCACCCCCCACTCCCTCCCAGAGCCTGCACCCCACCGCCTTCCCACACACCCTCTCCTGCCCCCAAACTCTATTCCAGAGCCTGCACCCCACCGCCTTCCCACACACCCTCTCCTGCCCCCAGGCTCTGTCTCAGAGCCTGCACCCTAGATCCCCTCCCCCACCCAAACTCCCTCCCAGAGCCCAACCTCTTGCCTGTCCTGCACCCAAACTCCCTCCGAGCCTGCACCCCGATCCCCTGCCCCAGCCCAGGGCCTGCACCCCAGACCTCCTCCCCCCACCCAAACTCCCTCCCGGAGCCTTAGTCAGGTGGGGGCGGAGTATGGGGGCAGCGGGCTCTGGGCGTTCTGGGCACCACCAAAATTTCTACAAACCTGCTGCCCCGATTACAGAGTATCCCTCTGCTGCCCCAGTGCCTCCTGTGCCTGATCCACGCCCAGACTCAAAGCCCCCAGTCTCCACGGGCTCATCTTAGAGCTCGCGAGGGGCCTGTTGGTGTGCTGGGAGGGAAGCGAGAGCCCCAGTACTCTAGTTCTGGGCACCTTGCTTTTGTGTTACTATAGCCCAAGGGACCCGGGCAGGGAATAAAGTGGCCATGTTAACTCCATTTAAAGACAGCCCCTTAAACCCTTCAGCACCCTGCAGATCTCAGTGCACATACGGGAAGGTGGCAAGGGGTGACCTGGTGGATGAACAAACCTCTCCCGACTGCCTTTGAGGAAGGGCAGCATCACTAAACCTCCTTTTTCAGTTGGGGAAACTGAGGCACAGAGCAGGGGCCCGACATGCAAGTCAATAACAGAGCTGGGAATAGAACACAGGAATCCTGAACCCCAGCCCCCCGACCTAAGCACTAGACACACCACCACTCCCCGCTGGAAATGGAACCCAGGAGTCCTGACTCCCAGCGCCTGGTGTAACCACTGCTCCATGCTCCCCTCCCAGAGCTGGGACTAGGAGCCGTGCTCATGCCTTCTCTTCCCTCCAGGGGTTACTGATGGCCCCTAGCTCAAGACTGACTGTTTACCCAGCATCCTCCTCAGCAGTGGGGAAGGGCAGGAGCCTGAACCAGCCTTTGGCAGGGGATCTCTGAAGGGCGTCCAGAGAGAACTCAACCTGTGTGGGACACAAAGAGAGGGACAGTAAGGGGGCAAGAACTGCCAGCAGGGGGCAGTACTGCAGTGTCGGGGGAATCTCTTCCCATTGTCCCAGCCCCTGGCGATATAGGGGGAAAACTCCGGCCCTCACATTAGCTGCCAGTGTGGTTCATCCCCAGGCCGTTTCCCTGCCAGACTCTGAGAGCACTTCCAGCTTCACGCTGCAGTGGCTCTGCCCCAGAACCCCTCCAGCCCCGTGCTCCAGCCCCGGGCCCCTCTGGGGAGCCGACGTGCTCCAGCCCCGGGCCCCTCTGCCGAGCCGACGTGCTCCAGCCCCGGGCCCCTCTGCCGAGCCGACGTGCTCCAGCCCCGGGCCCCTCTGCCGAGCCGACGTGCTCCAGTCCTGGAAGCAGGAGGCTGAATGGATTCCACCCTCCACTTATACTCCCCCTACCCCACAGCACCAAAACAGGGGATCCCCAAATTAAAACGGGGCTTGTTTACCGGGTCAGGCATGCAGATCTCCCTGCAGCGGCTCCTGGGGCTGAAGGGACCTAAACCCAGCAAGACGCACAGTAGGGCCCAGACACAGGCCGAGGGCTCCCCGCCTGGCACCAGGTTTTACACCACCTTCCCTTGCTGAGCTGCTCAGATACCTAGAAACCGCGGCTGCCAGCCGCAAACTGCTCCATGCCCCTTGGAGTCTGTCTACACCTGGCAGCTGTGATAGATCCCCTAGCCTCTTTGGGGGCCCAGGCACCAGAGGGGGCAGGAGGGCAGAGGCACCCACAAGCGCAAGCACACGCACCAAGAACAGTTGCAAAACCTTTTCCTTTCACAAAGCTGTTAAGCCCTGTGACGTTATTGACCATATAGATCATCGGTGCAACCACTGTTATATATTTGCAGCAAATATTGTACAAAGGTTGCCGGGTGAGGTGTCTATGGAAAGGTTATGATTTGCTGATTATGATCATGCTATCTGAATGGGTGTGTCATGTTTGTATTTGAAGTTATGAATATTGGTTATGTACTTGTATATCAATGTCTTTGATTCTAAGTAGCCTCAGTGAAGCATTTGGTCAGCTTCTTGAGAAGGGACTAGTCTCAGTAAGGGCCCAATCAAGAAACACTTAATTGACAATGGACTTTGGCAGATGCCAATCCACATCTGAGCTGTCCTGGGAACATTCAAACTAACATGTAAACAATGGCGTTGGCCTGTAAAGAACTGAGTCATGCATGGACATGTGACTTGCCCATGTGACGCCAACCTCCATCTTGCTATGATCTTGCACAGGAGAACCAAGGGGTTTCCACCCACAAGAGAAAGCCTATAAAAGGCAGCTGCATCTCCTCCATCTTGTCTTCAATCCTGCTTCTTGCCTCTGGAGGGACTTTGCTACAAACTGAAGCTCTGAACAAAGGACTGAATGACCCATCCCAGTTGTGGATGTATTTCAGAGACTTGATTTGAACCTGCAGTTTATTCCATCACTGCTACAAGCCTGAATCAAGAACTTTGCCATTACTGTATGTAATTGATTCCATTTAACCAATTCTAGCTCTAATCTATATATTTTTTTCCTTTTATGAATAAACCTTTATATTTTAGATTCTAAAGGATTGGCAACAGCGTGATTTGTGAGTAAGATCTGACTTGTATATTGACCTGGGTCTGGGGCTTGGTTCTTTGGGATCGGGAGAACCTTTTACTGGGGTATTGGTTTTCATAACCATTCATCCCCATAACGAGTGGCACTGATGGTGATACTGGGAAACTGGAGTGTCTAAGGGAATTGCTTGTGTGACTTGTGGCTAGTCAGTGGGGTAAAACCGAAGTCCTCTCTGTTGGGCTGGTTTGGTGCCTTGGTGTGCAAAGGAACCCCAACCTGGGGCTGTGACTGCCCTGCTCTGAGCAATTTGTCCTGAACTGACCCTCTCAGAAGTGTCCCACTAAAGGCAGCATCGTTGCAAGTCCTCTCTCCCCACTTGCTTTGCCGGCTCTTCTGGCAGGAGGCTGAGGCCCCCCCCCCCCCCCCCGGTGGAATAACAATCAGACAGGTTCTGCTTCCCCTGCCAGGCAGAACTGCCGTGACATGGGGATCAAGTGAACTGAGCAGCCAGTTCAGGTCCCAGCTGCCGGCTCGTTCTGGCTGGTGTCAGGACACAGCGTTACGCACCCTGCACATATCTCCAAGCTGTACCCTTCGCCCTCAATGATTCATGAGCATTTTCCTCTCTCTCTGACCTCTTCTCCTTGGACTTGATTCTCAGTCACCCTACGGTCCCTTGTGCCACTCTGGCAGACTACACAGAGCATGGGGAGGGCCCCAGAGATGCCCCCTTGCTGGGGTAGAACTGGTGTAAGTGACCTGCTCTCAGCCCCCGGGCACAAGGGCAGATCAGGGCTCAGCGCTGCTCTCCAGCCATTCGCAGCGCCATGCGGATGGGGCATGGAAAGCGAAGCATGAGCTAGAGCAGCCCGGGGACAACGGTAATTTACACCAGAGGCCAGGCAGAATCCAGCAAGTGCAAGGAGGGCTTAGACCCAGCCTCACACAGACACCCCGGCCTGTCCCCGGCCACGAGCGCAGCAACAGAGGAACTGAGAACCAGCCTCCCCCTGCATCAAACTGACCAGCTGAGAAAGGGAGCCGCTCTCCTTACAAGCCAGCAGGAGATTTGAGGCTGCAGCAGGCCTGTGTGCCACTGGCTTTCTCCCCCTCCAATCCCCTCTTCATCCCCCACCCTGATCAGAGCCACCAGCCCCCACGCTGGAGGCACTGAGGAGATGGCAGGAGCTGCTCACCCATCCCAGGAAGTCGTTCTTCCCCACCATGTCCCAGTCCCACACCTCCACGCTCACACGGGACCCCTTGGGTTCCTTTCCGGGCACCCCCTCCTCCAGGTCAAACTCCAGCACCTCATCCCAGTGCGGGAAGCGAGTCTTCTTAATGATCTGCAAGGGGAGAGAGAAAGGTGGCATGTCAGAGAGGAACGGGGAGTCAGGTGGGGAAGATTTGTTCCAGCATGAACACACAGGGCTCCGGCAAAAGCCAAGAGCAATTGTAACCCACGCACCTCCTGGGTGTGGTGTTCTGGCCCATCTAGTGGCACTGAGACCACTTAGAGAGCGATTAATGAGCTTGTGCTACAGCTTTAACTAGCAGCCATGTGGCTTTTAGCTCATGTGGTAGAGGCTCATGCATTTCGCTCCCGAGGTCCCAGGTTCGATGCCGCCGACTGGGACCTGTCAGCGTTCCACAATGTTGGGAACAAAAGCAAAGGCTGTTTGGTAAACACTTGGCTGGTGTGAAATGGGCACGTAAACTCAGCTGCGGGTAAACCTGTTGCAGCAGCAAAAGAGTGAGGCGAGCCAGTGTTTTCTTGCCAGAGAAGGCGTCCCTTCTAAACAAGAACTGCAGCATTCTTTAGTAATGGGCCAAACCGCACAGCTCCTGACGGGGCTCTGGGCACGCCAAGGTAAGTGCACCAATTTCCTTGCCACTGCATTGAGAGGCAAAGGACGGAGCAAGAGCACAAGGATGCCCCAGGCTTCCCATCCCCATAACACCTAATGCAGCTCAAGGGGGGCTGGGGAGGCCACACTCCCCTGCAGCTTTGCATCTCTCCTGACCTACAGATATGTCTGGGAAGAGAGCTCTTCCCCATAGGGTGACCAGATGTCTCAGTTTTATAGGGACAGTCCCGATATTTGGGGCTTTTTCTTATAGAGGCTCCTATTACCCCCCACTCCCTGTCCTGATTTTTCACACTTGCTGTCTGGTCAGCCTACTTCCCCCCCAGGTGTCAGCTGAGGGGCGGGGGCTGGCCCTAAGCCCTTTCCTTGCGCTTGCTGTGTGCAGGGAGGGGCTGCTGCAGGGCAGCATGTTCTCTCTGCTCCAAGGGCCCAGCCCAGCCCAAGTCACACGTGTCCTGCTCCCTTCATGGCTGTCGGATGGATTCAGGGCTCAGATCCTACAGTGATGGGTTGGAGATACCCAGGCAGGCTTCCCACCCCTCTCTCAGCTGTCACTACCACACAGCGCAAACCACCCGGAGTCCCAGTGAAAGAAGTGGGGGGGGTCTGTCTGTCCCTCCCAGAGCCCCTCCTTTTGCGCCACTGGCATTGCAGCTAAAAGGAGCCCTGTCCTGTCCCCTGCCCCCATGCAGCCAGGCCAGAGAGAATGCTTCTGCCTGGGACCGTTCTACTCACAGCTGTCTCCAAAGCGTGGCCATCACAGGACACTCGTGCAAAGGGATCCGAGGTGCCGGAGATGTCCCGCGGGGCCAGGTCTCTGGGGGGAGAGGACAAGAGGAGGAAGATGGGGGTGGGTTTCTGGGTGACTAGGGGATAGGGCAGAGACAGGACATGGCCTCCCCAGGGTGGCCAGGTGGCATTGTAAGCCCCGTTGTTGTTCTGTGTTTGGACAGCGCCTGACACAATGGGGGCCTGGCCAGTGCCCGGGACAGCTTCAAGCAGTAACGCAACACAAATAACAGCCAGGACACAGGAGAAAATAAACCCTCTGAAAGGCCAGGAGGTTAAACCCTGAGGCACTGATTGGGAGCTTTACAGACAAAATCCTCCCCCTTCTCCCAGTCCTCAGTGCCGCATGCTCTGCCCTGCTCCTGCAGCCTGGAAAGCGGCACAGTAAGGGCCCTCTCCTCCCCACGCAGAACACCAGCGAGCCGGTGCACAGGCTGGCTTTGCACTGGGAGATCCAGCTGCTCCAGCACCTCTCAGACAGCGGCACAAGCTGGAGTGGGCGGGGATGCACCCCAAAACTGCAGGGCTTCCCCACTCTGCATCTCACTCCTGCAGGGTGGAACTATGGAGTGGGATGGGGAGAAGCGGGGAAAGCGCCTATGGAGTTGGAGAAGCCCCAGGACAGCCTGGCAGGGGCTCAGCATTTGGGGACATCCCAAGTGGGTGATGGAGGTGAGAGCAGAGAGCATTCCCCCGGGGAAAGAAAAGGCCAGGAGAGCCAGAGCTCCCCTGCCTAAGCCCTGGGGAGCTGGGGGTGAAGGCTGAGAGGGGAAGGAAAAATGAACATGGCCCTTTAAGGGGAATACAGCCCACCCCTCAGAGATCTCTTACTGCACCCCCCACGTCTTCTTCCCCCTCACCGTCTTTCCCCTCCACCCCCCGTCACACTCTCCCCAACTCCACCCGTCCCCCACACACATACCAGGGTCCCTTAGCCAACACTTTGTTCCCATGGCTACTCTCCAGGTTTAGTAGCATAGCCCCGTCCCCTGCTCAGGGGGGCACTGCCCCATGGCTGGGGCAAGTCACAGGC
Organism: Trachemys scripta elegans; assembly: GCF_013100865.1. NCBI lineage: Eukaryota > Metazoa > Chordata > Testudines > Emydidae > Trachemys > Trachemys scripta. The sequence continues at coordinate 29,635,434 of NC_048312.1, read as the reverse complement.
AGCAGAAGGGGCGAGCCAAGGGACACGAGTTCCAGTCCCGACCATGTTCTCTCGCCCCCCTGGAGAGGCGCACTGCCCCGCGGAGAGCCCTGCCTGGTGCTTTCATCATGAGCCAGCAGGACCCCCGGCTAGCCCTCCTTGGGCCTCAGGAATGCCAGACACCGCAGACAGGGAAGGGACAGAAGCTCCCCTAGTTCCCTGGAGAACCGCTCTGGAACTCTCCTGCCCCACAAGAAGGGGGAAGGACTGACCCACCCCCTCCCGCCTGCCCCTCTGCAGAAGAATGCTTGGAAGATGGAGCCTGCTGCATTGGCTCAGCCCATCTCCACTCCCTGAGCACTCTCCATGGCCACAGCGTTGCCTAGGAGCCTGCGCTGGTTGCTAGGATGCCTTCTCTGCATCGTGCTGCTGGCTGGCTCCAGTGCAATGGGGCCAGGCCCCTATGCTCCCTTACCGATCACTCTGGCCTGTGCCCCCAAAGCAGGGGGGCTGCAGCCAGAGCCACGTGACTGCACTCTCGTGTCCCCATGGAGGGAATCCCCATCCCGTGCCTAGCTCCATGTGCTGAGACTCAGGAATCCTGGGGTCTATTCCTGGCTCTCCACTGGTGACCTCAGACAAGTGATTTCACTTGTCTGTGCCTCAGTTTCCCCACCTGTAAAACAGGGATAATGATACTGATCTCCTTTGTAAAGCGCTTTGAGATCTAAGATTAGAAGCTCTAGATGAGAGCTAGGCATTATTAGCACTCTTAGCACTACATGTAAGGGGTGTGGGGCTGGGACCTGAGCTATAAGGAATCACTAGGCTGTCAACAAAAAAGAGAGGGGCCTGGAATTGAAGACTAAAGCTACCAAGTCACTTTAGCAGTAACTGTGTTTGAAAAGGTCTGTGATGCAGCAGGTTAAGGATATTGGCCCTTTCCTGTTGGGACTCCTGGGTTCAAATCCTGCTGAAAAATAGTGGAGCAAATAATCAAGCAGTCAGTTTGCAAACACTTAATAAGGTGATAAGTACCAGTTAACATGGACTCCTCAAGAACAAATTGTGTCAAACCATCCTAATAGCTTTCTGTGACAGGGTACCAAGTATCAGGGGGTAGCCGTGTTAGTCTGTATCTACAAAAACAACAAGGAGTCTGGTGGCACCTTAAAGACTAACAGATTTATTTGGGCATAAGCTTTCGTGAGTAAAAACCTCACTTCTTTCGGGTGCATCTGAAGAAGTGAGGTTTTTACTCACGAAAGCTTATGCCCAAATAAATCTGTTAGTCTTTAAAGTGCCACCAGACTCTTTGTTGTCTTGCATGGCCTTTGTGACATTATGCCCCATATTCTTCACAGAGATATGCTTATGATATGAATATGGCATAAGTAAGATGTATTTTATGCAAGATGGGTCATGTGAGATATAATTGGAAAGGTTATGATGTACTGAATTTGATTATCCTATTTGTATGCATGTATCATTTCTGTATCTGAAATTGAGAATATTAACTCTGTACTAATTGCAAAAGTGTTTGCACCTGGGGAACACCCACCAGACAAAATGCAATCAGTCTGGCTGGTTAGTCAATAAACCATTAGGAAGGACAATAGATCTTTGAAGATGCTAATCTCCCCACCTTCCTGAGATGCTACTTTGACACTGCAGGGTTATGTAATCATGTGACCTGGTACTGGACACCATCTTGGACTGCTGGTATTTTTCCACTAGGAGGGGGGTGGGGATCAAACTGGGAAACAAAGGATTCCTGCCATATGTAAATCCTATTTAAGGCTGGGGAGTGAGTTAATCCACTGAATTCCAGCCCAAGGTGACTGCTGGAAACACCTACAACTGAACTGGGGAAGAACTGGACCCAAGCTAGAAGGGGTCTGGCCTGTGAAAGAAATATCTGGAGTTTTAAGTTGCAAGCAAGAGCAGTTTGTCCTTAAGAAATTTTGCAACCTGCCTAAAACAACACTTAAGGTGAGAAATTACTACTTGTAGCCAATTTCCTATCCCCTAGAAACGGAAGGTCATTGAATCCAGCCCCCTGCCTTCACTAGCAGGACCAAGTACTGATTTTGCCCCAGATCCCTAAGTGGCTCTCTTAAAGATTGAACTCACAATGCTGGGTTTAGCAGGCCAATGCTCAAACCACTGAGCTATCCCCCCTACTTTTTGTGTATTAAGCCTAGCTTGCATGTTTATTGTATTTGCTCAGTAATCGGCTTTGATCTGTTTGCTACCCCTTCTATTCGCTTAAAATGTACCTTGTGTAGATAACAAACTTGGTTTTTGTTTATTCTATAACCAGTTTGTGTAATTCATAATGGGGGAGGGGCAAAAACCACATTGAGGGAGGGGGCGGATTTCATGAGCTGTACAAATCTCTGTGCAACACAAGACAATATAATCTTGAGTTTGCACCACAATTGGGGGGTGCACTGGAGTGCTGGGCAATCCCTCAGCTGAGTCGAGAGAGAGAGAGAGTGTGTGTGTGAGTGTGCGCGTGCTGGAGGAGGCTTGAGGGCCGGGCACAGCAGGACAGGATGAGGGAGTCAAGGCTGGTGGAATGGGCGGGCTCAGTAGGACCCCAGTACATCAGGTGGCAACCTGGAAAGGGGGGGGACCCATCACAACCTTCTCAGAAACAAACTAGGGAAATACAACCTAGATGGAACTACTAAAAGGTGGGTGCGTAACTGGTTAGAAAATGGTTCCCAGAAAGTAATCATCAGTGGTTCACAGTCAAGCTAGAAGGGCATGACGAGTGGGGTCCCGCAGGGATCACTTCTGGTTCTGTTCAATATCTTCATCAATGATTTAGATAATAGACCGTACACTTAAAAAGTTTGCAGATGATACCAAGCTAGGAGGGGTTGCAAGTGCTTTGGAGGATAGGATTAAAATTCAAAATGATCTGGACAAACTGGAGAAATAGTCTGAAGTAAATAGGATAAAATTCAATAAGGAAAAATGCGAAGTACTCCACTTAGGAAGGAACAATCAATTGAACAATCAGAACAAAATGGGAAATGACTGCCTAGGAAGGAGTACTGCGGAAAGGGATCTGGGAGTCCTAGTGGATCACAAGCTAAATATGAGTCAACCGTGTAACGCTGTTGCAAAAAAAGCAAACATCATTCTGGGATGTATTAACAGGTATGTTGTAAGCAAGACACCAGAAGTAATTCTTAATAATATAATATACAGAGATATACCTATCTCATAGAGCTGGAAGGTCATCACGTCCAGCCCCCTGCCCTCATTAGCAGGACCAAGTACTGATTTTGCCCCAGATCCCTAAAGTAGCCCCCTCAAGGATTGAACTCACAACCCTGGGTTTAGCAGGCCAATGCTCAAACCACTGAGCTATCCCTCCCTCCTTTGCACTGAAGTATCAGGGGGTAGCCGTGTTAGTCTGTATCTACAAAAACAACAAAGAGTCTGGTGGCACCTTAAAGACTAACAGATTTATTTGGGCATAAGCTTTCGTGAGTAAAAACCTCACTTCTTCGGATGCATAGAGTGAAAGCTACAGATGCAGGCATTATATACAGACACATGGAGAGCAGGGAGTTACTTCACAAGTGGCGAACCAGTGTTGACAAGGCCAAT
>NC_048312.1:29460267-29626879 GCF_013100865.1 Trachemys scripta elegans | reverse complement strand
CACCCCAGAGCCCACACCCAGCACCCCAAACCTCCTCCCGCTCCCCAACCCTCTGTCCCACCCCAGAGCCCACACCCAGCACCCAAACTCCCTCCCAGAGAGAGCCTGCACCCCTCCCGCATTGGAACAGTAGGGGAGCTGGAGTGGAATAGCAGGCAGTGGGGAGGGGAGGCTGAAACTATGGGGCATCAGCAGAGCTCAGCACATGGGAAGCCCAGGACTGGAAAAGCAGGGGACTGCCTGGCAGGCCTGAAGTGCACGGGGAGAGCTGTGTAGGACGCCCAAGCCTAGCACAGCATGTGGCTGTGGGTTGGGACTGAGAGGCGTGGCCGAGCTGGCTGTCTGGAAAACCCAGAACTGGACTAGCAGGGGCAGGTCTGGAGGTCAGGCCTGAGGGACACCAACAAAGCTTGTGTAGCTCCTGCCCACACTCTGCACTGTCACACCCTCCCTTTTCTGAACTGGCTCACGCTGGGAGAGGCGTGTGTGTGTGTGGGGGGGTGTCCACTGCTTTGTGAAACTGTCTTGTTTCTCTCCCCAACACCTCATCTCTTCACCACACAAATCAGGCCCTCACACCTCCCAGCACCACTTCCCAGCAAGAACTTCTCACCAGCTTGTCAGTGATAATGGGATTCCAGTGAGAGAGTTAAACCAAATAAATCAAAAGCCCCAAACAAACCATTAACTCGTTCCTCCCCATTCTTGGTGGGGCACATGGTTCTTCTCTCCACACGGCCTAAAAGTTGCACAGCAGGATTCATGAGTCCTGCGTTGCATTCCCTGCTCATTCAGACTTCCTGCGTGACTTTGGCCACGTCACTGCTCCACTCTGTGCCCCAGTTTCCCCACCTCGAAAATGAGGATAATGATACTGACCTCCTTTGTAAGGCGTTTTGAGCCCTATGATAAACACTATGTAAGAGCTATTATGCTATTAATACCCTGGATGAGAATCTTAGCAGTCCTGGATGCTGAGCTATAACCACTAGGCTGTTACCAAAAGGAGAGGGGCCCGGAACTGGGGTATAAAGCTACCCAGTCACTTTAGCAATCACTGTCTTTGACATGACCTGTGCTGCAGGCAGAAGGTAAAGGACACTGGCCTTTCCCCTTCCATTCAAAGCCTGCCCTGCTCCAAAGAGCGATGTGACTGGGGCGGGGGGCACGTCTCCGCTGGAGGAGCAGTGAACATCCAGCTGCATCACAAGGCTGTTTTGCTCCCCAGTTTGGGCTAGCGGAGGTGCAGCAGGGCAGGGCTGAGGGGCACCGGCAGAGCTGGGTGTAAGTTCCCAGCACTGGAACAGCTGGGGAGCTGGACTTGCATGCACCCTTAGCAGCAGCAATATGTCCTCCAGGCAGGGGAATGAGGAGTCACCCCTCTGACCTCAGCCTGGGTCAGTGCCAGCAAAAGCCAAATGGCTCTTGCTACAGAACAGAGTGCGGACACCTCCCTGGAGAACAAGGGAGTCCTCCGGAATGCCCCAGAAAGAGAGAATGGGGGAGGTCCTTTAGAGAGGAGGGACAGCCATAGGTGGAAGCAGGGTGAAGGAAAACAGAAGTCCTGGGGAGACCTACAGACAAGTCATTGTGCCATCAGCATGGGGCGGAGTTAGTGCTATTAGCCCAGGACTGCCCTTTTGCTGATCACTTGGGGTCATAGGAAAGGTTAAAGAAAAACATCTATTGGCCTAGTGTCCAAATGAAGTGAAGGAACACTACAAAACACGTGACTCATGGCAGAAGCGGGAAAAGTCTGCAGGACACTGCAAGAATCCTGGGCACCCATTACCAGTGATCAAAGAAGCATTTTTCAGGGTTGCCATGGATATCACAGGGCCATTAGCCAGCCCAACGCACAGAGGAAAAAGATGTCTATTAGTTGTGGTGGATTTTGCGCCCAGGTACCCAGAAGCAGTCTGTCTAATGTGCAAGCTGAGACAGTTGCCAAGGCACTATTCTCTATACTCAGCGGGGCAAGCTTTCCAAACCAGATCCTATCAGATTCGGGGCCAAATTTCATGTCCCAGCTATTTAGTGACTTATGGAGGGAGTTCGGGTTAAAACAGCTGAAATTTGTCCCCATCACCCAGAAACAAATGGTTTAGCTGAGAGGCTCAACTGACCGCAAAATCTAGGTAAACTGCAGGGCCAGTGACTGGGATGTAATGTTATCCTAGCTGTTGTTTGCTTACAGAAGATGACCCAAGAGCACACAGGGTTCACCAAATTTGACCTCCTATATGGGAGAAAGGTCAGAGACTCTTGGGAGGGGGAACCAGTGGTTGAATATGTGCAAAGGTAAAGGAAAATTCAAAGTCTTGTAGGGATAATACCCCTCCACCCCCCTTTATCAATAAGCTCGTTCCCTTGCGTCCCATGAGTTGCCCTGTGTAACCCTTGGTTGTCCTATGATCTCTATTCTGCCTAGTAACAGAGAGAGACCCCACCCTTTTGGTGCCGTGTGCAGCCCAAGAAGTGGGCCGGGTGCCAAGAGCAGCGTGCAGGGGGAGCACACCCTGTCGTTGGATGTCCGTGGGCTGTCAGGTCACTGTCCGTTCGTAGATCACCGCTCAGGGAGAGCTCGGGCGGCTGCATCTCCCCCACCACTTCACAGGCAGACTAAGCCCTTGAACTGCACGTCCTCACTCGCCCTGCCTGTGATAGTGGCAGCACACCGCACTCACTCTCCCCAGCGGGGGAGTTTGCTCAATCACGGGAAGATGAACAGAAGACTAGGAGAGAGACTTACCTGGTGAAGGGATCGAGTCAAGCCACTGAGGTCGACCAGAGGAACTAGAGCCCAGCTGTACCTGGACATCGAGACGTCCGGATCTGGGAAGTCTGGTGATTGTGAAACCTTCCCCCCACCCCCTTCCTCTCTTTCTCTCCACTTTTATCCCTGCTGCTATCATCTGTTAGTTGAGGACCTGGTAACCGCCAAACTTATTAATTTTGTTATTTAGGTGTTCGGGTAATAAATGTTATCTGCTTTACGTTATTTACCTGTCAGGTTTGATTTTCAATACACCCGGCGACAGACACGGAAGGGTCTAATCCTGTAAAAAGGGGTGGGATTTGGGATCTAGGTTTCATTTCTCCCCTGAATGTTATAGATTTTAAGTGGCCTGTCTGTAACAGTTCTGATAACCATGGCAGGACCCTGGTGTGTATTTAATTTCTATTGTTTATAAAAGGTAGAAATCACAATCTGTTTGGCAAGGTTACCGAAGGCCCAAAGGCTGAGACGGTGTGGACACCAGTGGATTTGGTAAACGACCATATGTGTCCTGAGCGGCGGAGGAACTACTCCTGCCATTTGCTCCTGCCTGGCTGCGTATCCAGGAAGGGTCTGGTTTGGTTTGGTGCTCCGAGGACCTGTGCATCCTGGAGTACTAGAAGTTACAGCCGGTAGTCTCCTGCTGGGGAGGGCATCCAATCCCGCTGCTGATACCCTGTGGGGATCACGTTTGACCTGTGTCAAGGCAGGAGCAAGTCAAATCATGGAGCAGGTCTTCAAGGAATCCATTTTGAAGCACTTGGAGGTGAGGAAGGTGATCAGGAACAGTCAACCTGGATTTACCAAGGGCAAGTCATGCCTGACCAACCTGATTGTCTTCTACCAAGACATAACTGGCTCTGTGGATATAGGGAAAGCAGTGGACCAGATATACCTTGACTTTAGCAAGGCTTTTGATACAGTATTCTTGCCAGCAAGTTAAAGAAGTCTGGATTGGATGAGTGGACTATAAGGTGGTGTAACAGGTTGGGACTCACCACCTGGCGCCTCCTGCTGGATGTGTCCGGGAATTAGCTCTGTCCAGTGGAGCGCCCTCTCTGGGTGGTGTCCCGTCCGTTGTCTCGCCCTTGGTTGGCGTCTGAGCCTGCGTCGCTCTCCAGCTCGCGGTGTCCTCTTCAAGACCACTGCCCTCTAGCAGTGCCCCTCAGTCCATCCACACCCCCTTCCAGGAAGGGGGGGGGTGATCAGCAGTCTCTACGCCCCAGCCACAATGGGCAACTACACACCCCAAAGTCTAATCCCTCTTGTCAGGATCTGGCATAGTCTATAATGGCTGCTCCCTACAGCCGATGGCTGGGTTTACTGCAAGGGGGGGACCCAGGCCCGCCCTCTACTCTGGGTCCCGACCCAGGGACCCTCTGGGGGCAGCCTCGCTGTCCTCCTCCTCCTCTCCCCTCCGTCTGTCCACGTCCCTGGGCCACTTCCTCTACGGCCCCTCGCACCGGCTAGGCCCTTCCCCTCAGGGCCTGCAGTCTGGCAGACACCGGGCTGGAGTTCCCTTTTGCTCCCCCTGGCCTGCCCAGCGCTGCGCTGCGCTGTCCCAGGTGCTAGTCTCCCCCTCTGGAGACAGACCTTCCCCTCTCGAAGGCCTGGGACAGACTGATGGCTCGCTCCTTGAGCAGCCTTTTTATAGGGATGAGCCTGGCCCTGATTGGCTGCCTCCAATCTGGGCCCCGATTGGCTCCCAATAAGCCCTCCTCCGATTGGCTCCCTGTCTGCGCAGGCCCACTGGCCTGCTGCAGCCCACACTCTCAGGGAGTGGGGCAGTCCGCCCCACTACAGGTGGATAGAAAGCTGGCTAGGTTGTTGGGCTCAACGGGTAGTGATCAATGGCTCCATGTCTAGTTGGCAGCTGGTATCAAGTGGAGTGCCCCAGGGGTTGCTCCTGGGGCCGGTTTTGTTCAACATCTTCATTAATGATCTGGATGGATTGCACTCTCAGCAAGTTCACGGATGACACAAAGCTGGGGGGAGGGGTAGATATGCTGGAGGGTAGAGATAGATACAGAGGGACCTAGACAAATTGGAGGATTGGGCCAAAAGAAATCTGATGAGGTTCAACAAGGACAAGTGCAGAGTCCTGCACTTAGGACGGAAGAATCCCATGCACTGCTACAGGCTGCGGACCGACTGGCTAAGTGTCAGTTCTGCAGAAAAGGACTTGGGGATTACAGTGGATGAGAAGCTGGACATGAGTCAGCAGTGTGCCCTCGCTGCCAAGAAGGCCAACAGCATATTGGGCTGATTAGTAGGAGCATTGCCAGCAGATCGAGGGAAGTGATTATTCCCCTCTATTCGGCACTGGTCAGGCCACACCTGGAGTATTGCGTCCAGTTTTGGGCCCCCCACTACAGAAGGGATGTGGACAAATTGGAGAGAGTCCAGTGGAGGGCAACAAAATGATTAGGGGGCTGGAGCACATGACTTTTAGGAGAGGCCAAGGGTTGGGCTCATTTAGTCTGAAGAGAAGAGTGAGGGGGAATTTGATAGCAGCCTTCAACTATCTGAAGGGGGGTTCCAAAGGGGATGGAGCTCGGCTGTTCTCAGTGGTGGCAGATGACAGAACAAGGAGCAATGGTCTCAAGTTGCAGTGGGGGAGGTCTAGGTTGGATATTAGGAAACACTATTTCACTAGGAGGGTGGTGAAGCATTGGAATGGGTCACCTAGGGAGGTGGTGGAATCTCCTTCCTTAAAGGTTTTAAGGCCTGGCTTGACAAAGCCCTGGCTGGGATGATTTAGTTGGGGATTGGTCCTGCTTTGAGCAGGGGGTTGGACTAGGTGACCTCCTGAGGTCTCTTCCAAACCTTATCTTCTATGATAAGGTGCCCAGCATCATGGCCAACTAAAGGCCTGGATCAGTAAAGCCCTTTAAGTGCCAAGGAGCAACTGGTGTCTCTCATTGGAAAGAGTGTCCAGGACAGTCGCTGAGACCAACGGAGTCTCATAAGGGACTTGAAGCATTAAGGCCCAGCGATCACGACTTGCAGCACTACGGCCCAAGGTTGATTGATTGGGGGCATTGTTCAGACTGATCAAACAGAATCAGACTGATTCTGCTGTCACTGCCAGATGAGTAGGGACAAAAGTGTTCTGGAGACCCGTTCCCCAGTTTGTTTAGTTGGGAGAATCTATAATGCAGAGCTAAGTGTGCTCTTGCAGTCCTCGCTGGTACAGATACCGGGTGTGGCATTTGAGACAAGGCAGTGAGTTGCCTATTTAAGAGTTTTGATCTGGTTAAGTCAGATCACAACTGCAAACAGCTATGAATACCCACACCTACTGGAAGGAAGGATGGCAACCAGAAGTCAACAAAAATTCATTGCCTTATTGTGTCAATTTGTTTGGGAAGGGAGCTAATCCATGGTCCGGGGATTTATTTTGTGGGAGATGCTTTCTTAATTTTGACCCAAAAATGGGAGGAATTTTTAAATTACAAACCCAGACCATCTAAAAGGCAAAGAAAAGGGCTTTAAGTTATGGTTTGGCTCTGGTGGTGGAGGCACTTCATGAATATGTTAACAACCAAGAGAAGGATCCTCCTCCAAACAAAGGGACAATTAGAGATCACGCAAACTGAAAAACTGCAAGCCAAACTGGATGGCACTGACTGAGCAAGAGAATGCTGCATATGTAACCCAATGGAGTCAGGCAGGGCCGGTGCTACCATTAAGGCAAACTAGGCGGTTGCCTAGGGTGCCAAGATTTGGGGGCGCCAAAAAGCGGTGCCCCCAATTTCCCCCCCGCGGCAGCTCCCCGCCTCCCCTGGGAGCCGTGTGGCAGCTCCCCACCCCAGCTCACCTCTGCTCCGCCTCCTCCCCGAGCACGCCTCCCCCACTCTAATTCTCCTCCCCTCCCAGGCTTGCGGCGCCAAACAGCTGATTGGTGCTGCAAGCCTGGGAGGTGGGAGAAGTGGAGCAGCGATGGCATGTTCAGGGAGGGGGCGTAGCAGAGGTGAGCTGGGGTGGGGAGCCCTGCGGCAGCTCCCCCCACTACCCTGAGGCACCCCTCCTTCCCTGCGGCAGCTCCCCCTCCCCCCGGCCCGGGGAGCCGTGCGGCAGCTCTCCACCCCAGCTCACCTTTGCTACGCCCCCTCCCCAGGCACGCCGTTGCTGCTCCACTTCTCCCGCCTTCCAGGCTTGCAGCACCAATCAGCTGTTTGGCGCCGCAAGCCTTGGAGGGGAGGAGAATTAGAGCGGGGGCGGCGTGCTCGGGGAGGAGGCGGCGCAGAGGTGAGCTGGGGTGAGGAGCTGCTGCACGGCTCCCCAGGCCGGGGGGGGAGCTGCCACGGGGGGGTGCCCCAGGGCGGGGGGGGGAGCTGCTACGGGGCTGGGGGGGGCATGCAAGGTGGAAGTTTTGCCTAGGGCGTGAAACTTCCTTGCACCGGCCCTGGAGTCAGGCATATATCAGCTTACAAGGTTTAGATGCCCTCTTACAAGAGAAAGATCAGGACATTTCTAAACTGAAGGCAGAAAGAGAAGACTCCCAAGCTGCCATACGAAAATGAATGAAAGAGCTAAGCTATAACCAAAGCAAACAGAGTGATCACATAGCAGCACGTCTATGCAAAGTACAAAAACTGAAAAAGAAGGTAAAGCAGACTCAAGGGTTCTTATCTGCCATATGTCCGAAGGCAATGAGGAGGATTCAAGAAGAAATACTTTCCCCATCTCATAGGTGAGCTTATCTTCATCTGATGAAGATTTCTGTTCAGCAGCCAGGAAGCTTTCCAAGACTCAACAGAAAGAGAAAGCCATGCCAGTGCCTCTGAAACAGCAACAAAACAGCACGTTTACATAAGAAGCACAGCAGCAGAACCAGCAGTTGCAGAAGCTTTAAAGACAAACAATATTTCAACACTAAAAGAGGAACAGCAAAATGGGAAAGCTGTTCCCCTGAGACCAATTACTACCACAGTAGTTCATTTTGGAGCAGGGTTAACCAGACCTGCCGAGACCCGTCATGAGAACAAGATCTATACGGTGGAACAAGCAAAGGCGATGGAGAAGGCCATGGGTTCCCTCACCCAAGAAACTGCGGTGGCCTGGCTAGCCGAAGTTACATTTTTACCAGGAGGATGCTGCATCCTTGGCAAGAGAGTGCATGAGCCAGGAGCAATATGGGGCCTTGCCCAGCCATATTCAAATTGGAAATACAAGAACTACAATTAAGTTGTGTGAGGGATTTTTAAATTCTTTCCCACACCACAATTTAATTGGTCGGTTCTACTCAGAATGACAAAAATATAATGAAAGGTCAGAAAAATATGTAAATTGGAAAAAATTGCTATACTGGCTAGCTGGTGCAGTATCAGTGGACACACCTGAATTCTGGGAATCTGATTCAGGGTCTCACCCCTACTTTGAAAGTAATTATAGCTATGATAGACCATCAAACCATTTCCCAGAATGAATTAGTAGAACATCTTTGTGAGGCATACGAAATTCAAAGGGAAGTGTTCCCTACACCTGGATTCAGGAAAAAAAGGTGTCCGCCATCACAGAAAACAAACCACAGCATAACAAGGGAAAGAACCCTCCAGGAAATGAGAAATACAGTAAGGAACATAGAGGATACCAGCATCCAAACCCTCAGGAGGAAGAAAAGATGGTCAGAAATTGTATTTGGAAAAGACTTCTCAAATATGAACAAAGAGAGGCCATTGGTAGAATGCCTACAGAAGAACTGATGCAAAAATTGGCTTGGCATGAAAAGAGACAAGAAAAGCATGAAGCTCAACCCTTAAAACCCGACTTATCATGAAGAGACCAAGCTCCTGCTTCTCCCCAAAACACAGCACCAATTAGACATGACACATGGGGATGACCCATAACATCAGCAATCATTAAGTCATTTGGTAAAGTCAATCAAGATCTATTAGTAGATACGGGTGCTGCCATTTCTTTACTATGTATAAAGGTGGAACATTTTATTAAAAACATTGCCAGTCAAAGAACTAAGAGCCTTGGAGGGGTTCAAGAGAAAGTAGTCAATCGCTTCCTTCCTCCACCCTCTCCACTGTGTCATAAATAGTATTACAACAACTGCATCTTTTGGCATACAATCTATGGATAGCCTAGGCATACTAGGCATGGACATAATGATGACGCTAGGTATAACAGTAGATCTGCCTAACAAGCAGCTCATCCCAGACACAAAGAATAAAGAACACTGTGTCATTCCAGCCTCGCGTATGGTGGCTGCCATCAAGGCACCTGAAAAATGGGTTATACCGGAGTGGGAACCAGAAGTGGCATCCCTTGCATCCAAACATAAGAAAGCCGTTGCCACCCATAAATTAGAATGTGGACAGATTGATACCAAAATCGTCAAAGGACCTGACCCAAAGCCAATATGACAGTATTGATACCCATTGGAAGCTAAAGCAGGGATACAGCCTACCATAGATGTGATCCTTCAACCAGAAGTCTTAATAGAAATTGAAAGCGTGTGTAAGGCGCCCATATGGCCGGTCCAAAGGCTGATGGACTTCAGGGAACTGAACCATATAACACCGAGGCTCACACTGGTAGTCGCTAAATATAATGAGATCATGGCCGGTATTACAGCAGGCGCTAAATGGTTCTCAGTCTTGGACCTCACTAATACTTTTTTCAGTATACCTCTGCATCCCTCTTCATTTCACAAATTTGCTTTCACCTTTAAACAAAAACAGTTAACTTTCACTCGAGTCCCACCAGGTTTTCACAATGCCCCCAGCATTTGTCATCAAAGTGTCCCACTTTAGAGCGTTCCACATTTGGGTAACAACAAAATACTTAGTTATGTGGATGATATACTTGTGACAACATCCACAAAAGAAGAAAACCTCGAGATACTTGACATCATCCTCAAACAAACAGAAGACACCAGATTCAAAATGAATCCTAGTAAGGCTCAATTGGTTCATCAAGAAGTGACCTATCTAGGCGTGGTATTAGGTCAAGAAGGTCGATGCTCTAACCTAACCAACAGCCGATGGAACTGATTAGTAAAATTCCAGCCCCAGAAGATGTGTCGGCACTCAGATCCTTTCTTGGTCTCGCAGGATTTTCTAAGGGAATTTGTGGAGCACTATGTGGAAAAGGCTAAGCCACTATACTGTCTGCTTAAAAGGGATTCAATATGGAATTGGGGAGAGGAGCAGCAGGCTGCCTTCACTCAGCTAAAACAAGCCCTGCTTAATGCACCTGCACTAGCATACCCAAAGCCAGAATTGCCGTACCACCTGCAGCTGGCAACGACTGATGGAGGAATAGGCGCCATCCTGTCGCAGGCTGCAGAAAACAGACCAAAGCCCATTGCTTATGGGTCCAGAACACTAACAGAAGTTGAAAAGCAGTTCACGCCATGTGAAAAAAGTTTTGGCGCTTACCTGGGCTCTCAACCATTGGGAATATTTGACAGGAATGTCGCCCATCATACTACGTACATCATACTCCCCTGTCAACTATGTTTTATCGGGAAAAATTAACGAGGGTTGTGTATCAAGCCCACGCCTAGCAGGAACCCCATAACTTGTAGCAGTCCTATACACTCTGTTATTTGAAGGTAAGGAACATGATTGTCCGCTCTCAACAATACAACAAAATCATGAAGAATCACCATTCAAAATCATAACAAATTATGTGGATGCCAAGGAACATCTGGATATATGGATAGTAGACGGCAGTAGCTACTACAAGGAAGACAAGCCATACACTGGGTACACTTGCCACCAGCCCAACACGGATACTATCATTCACGGACTTGTAAAGCCCCACTCGGCCCAAGCAGCAGAGATAGTGGCAGTGGTGGCTGTGTCAGACCACGTATCAGAAAAGGAAGATCTTTGTATATGTATAGATTCAGAATGGGTAATATGAGCTCTCTCAGAATGGATGCTGATATGGTTGTGCAGGCAAATGACATCAGCAGATGGAAAGAGTATCACGCATGCCAAATATCTTCTCCATGCTTGGAGCTTTGCAAAAATCAAGAACTGGAAAGACATATCTGAACAAAGTAAAGGCACATAGAAAAGATCATCTAGAAGTGTCAGAAATTCACAACCAAGTGGACGCCTTAGCAAAACAGGGAGCCCTCTTACCTAATGACTCAATCATCATCATCATCATGTTCCTATTACGCCTCTGGTGTTTAGGGGCAGTGACGAAGCTCCTCCACTCCTGTCTGTTTCTGGCAAGTCTTTCAACCTGTGCCCCAGGTTTTTCAGCTCGGCTTCCACAGCTCTTTGCCATGTTGTTTTTGGGTGGCCTTGTTTTTGCTTGCCTTCAGGTGTCCATATTATTGCTACTCTGGTGATGGAATCAGTTTCCATCCTAAGCACATGACCGATCCGTCTCCAACGCCTCCTGGCAATGATGGTGCTCAAATCCTCTTGGCTGCACTGTGTCAATAGATCTTGGTTTGAGATTGTTCTGGGCCAAAAGATCTGGAGGATTTTTCTGAGGCAGGTTGAATGAAATGAAGAAAGTTTGGACCTAATGAATGCCAATGGACAAAATCAGACGCCAAAATGTATAAAGTCCAGCTTAAAGAAATAGAAGCAAACACGCAGTATGACAGTCGCTTTGCAAAATTTAGACCCAGAAATTCGAGAGCTGCTAGCTAAGGAGTGTAAAGACTGCACTGTATTCAAAAGCAGGTATGGAATTGTTACGCCTATAAAAAAGGATCCAGCTGATGTAACACCAGCCCTCGTGGTGCCCACTTGCCTAGAACAAGAGTTAATAGGATTAGCCCATGGCCAAGGACATTCTGGATTAGAAAAAAGCTTAAAAAGCCTGTCCTCCATCGGCTGGTGGACAAATGTCAGCAAAGATATTGAAATCCAGGTATATAATTGTTTAAACTGTGCCAAAAATAATCCTGATCGTGTAAATAAGGGACCCATGCAACATCAATCCATAGATTATGTAGGCCCACTTCCATGTACAGCACAAGGCACAAGTACTGTTTGGTAGTCATTGATAGTTTCACCAAATGGCTAGAGGCCTACCCTGCAAAGAACTGTACAGCCATGACAACAGTTCGAGTTTTATTAGAACAAACCTTCACTAGGTTTGGACTACCAGACGAAATGGACAGCGACAAGGGTCTCCATTTCATGAGGGATGTGACCAAGTCTTTGTGTCAGGCATTAAACATCCGACAACGCCGACACATTGCGGGCCACCCTGAAAGTAGTGGATTAGTTGAAAGGACCAACTGGACTCTAAAGACCACATTGTGGAAGGTCATAGACAGCATGGGCAAAAACTGGGATGCCAAACTCCCAATAATATCAGTGGCCCTCAAATCAACCATCTCATCGCATGGACATACACCACATGAGGCTTTCACGGGAAGGGTTATGCGCACCCCTGAACATTGGTGGCTCAGTGGTGTGCCGCCTGACAATTATCAACCACGAGTCCTCATAGATCAATATATGCAGCATCTACCATCAGTACCATTCAGAAACAAGTCACATAACAGCTTAAATCCAACTCCAAATATATGGAGAAGAGACTTGGAGACCGTATAATGGAACGTCAGGGATAAAGTTCTGTATAAGTTCTATTCTGACCGTGGCCATAGTTTGAGCCCCAAATGGGTTGGATTGGTGACAAATGTCAACAAAGCCTCACCTACAGTCTACCAGGTGGAGGGAAAAGGAAAAAGGGTTAAGCAGTTAAAGTGGTTTCATTCCACTCGACTTAAAGAGTGGAAAGGCTTTGTCACTTAAATTAGCAGGTAAGGTCTGGGTAAATAATGTAAAATGAAAACTAATCCTAACCTGTTTGCAGAAATCAATTCTCATCCATTGCCACAACTATGTATCTTATTGTGTTATGTTTGCATATACCACTTCCTAATCATTAAAGAAGGTGAACATTATTATTGTACAGTCAACCAAAGCTATAGTGATCAATGGTCAAGGATAGTGCATGGAGAAGACTATGATCTGCCCAATTCAGTAGTTAGGGGAAATATCTCCATTTATTCTTACACTGTAGGAGAATATTGCTATTTGGCCTGGCGAGAAGTAACCATTCCCTAATGGCATTAGCATTACTGATAGTGAGCAATTAATAGGGGGAGATGACTCCGAAGAGCAGTTTACGCAGGTTAAAAAGTTTAAAAGAACATATAAATGGGAGTACAACAACGAATCGTTAAATAAATGTTCCAGTGGAAAAACAAAGAATTAAGGGTTCTAAGTGCAGATGTATCTCTGCCAATGTACCTAGTCAAGTCAAACTAGGAATGCTCACCATCAATGTTGTTATGCATGTATCACATGTAAGGCTACGATTTAGTCACGGA
Organism: Trachemys scripta elegans; assembly: GCF_013100865.1. Lineage (NCBI taxonomy): Eukaryota > Metazoa > Chordata > Testudines > Emydidae > Trachemys > Trachemys scripta. The sequence continues at coordinate 29,613,770 of NC_048312.1, read as the reverse complement.
GGTCGTGACTTCAGTCACAACCCCTGTGACTTCAGCCTGCGGTGGTCGGGATCTGCAGGGTCCCCTGCTGCCCGTGGTGGCAGGGAACCGTGGAATACCCCACTGCCTCTGGCAGCTCCCGGATCTCCAAGTGGCTGGGTACCCCACAGCTCCCAGCTGCCACGGGATACCCCTGGAGCTCCTGGCTGCTGGCAGCGCTGGGGGAACCTCCCCCCCCCCCGGAGCTCCTGGCCAGCATGGGAGGCGGGGGAACTCCCCCTGAGCTCCTGGATGGCGTGGGAGATGGGGGAACCCCCCTCCCAAAGCTCCCGGTCAGTGCAGGAGGCAGGGAACCCCCCCGGTGCTCCCAGCTGCGATGGGCCCACGGAGCTGTGGGTGGCAGCGGTACTCTGCAGCTACCAGGCCCCACAGGCAGCCGCGGGGACCCCCAGAGCTGCAGGCAGCAGGGGTACCCCACAGCCCCCAGCTGCTGCAGGCCGCTCCTAGCCCCTGTGCAACTGCCTGCTTCAGGCAGTGTGGGGACCCACAGATCCCCATTTTGTCATGGATATTTTTAGTAAAAGTCACAGACAGGTCACGGCTTCTGTGAATTTTTCTTTTTTGCCCGTGACCTGTCCGTGACTTTCACTAAAAATATCTGTGTCAAAATCTTAGCCTTAATCATATGTATTGCCATTTATAAACGTCAATGTATATGCGCCCTCCTAGACCTCTACAACATCCTTGAAATGCTACAGTAGCACAAAGACAGTTAATTGTACAAATATCAATAAGGGGTAAAAATAGAATTGTTTTGGGAAAATTCCTGTAACTATAACTTTAAATAACACTGGCACCTGGACCATAACCTGTCTATATGGGATTTAAGCCTCATATAATGTAACCATTGTAGCCTGATTTGGGGTATGTTAGTAGTGTTGATTTAATTTATCCACTAAAATTAATTAAATACAATTAAATTAAGTTGATAAATTAAATCAACACTACTAACACACCCCAAATCAGGCTACAGGCTGAGGGGGGGGGGGGGCGGAATATAGGCCAGAAAGAATATAGGCCATAGTCCCTAAACCATACACCAGCCCTATAGGTCCTATGGTTGTAAAGGAAGATTTAAAAAGACTTGTGTTAATACATCCTCTATACGCCCTAAAGACAGTTCATACGCCCTTACAAATCAGGTTAGTGAATACTCAGCCAGAATGTGCCTTATGTACCAGCCCTGCCTTAATAGAATGGAAGGCTTGGGTTAAAAGTGTATCTCCCTCTGCACCTAAATCAAAACATGATTTACTAGCAACCCTGTCGGGAGGCATAGGCACAAGCTTAGGGGTGCTTAATACAGTAGATCAGCACCTCCTAGCAAGCAGGATCAGTGCCTTGGGCCAAGACATCGCATCCATGTCCAATCCACTAATGTCTGCCCTAAACCAACGTAGTACAATACAGCTAAAATACTCCCGGGCTGGCCACAGTTACAAGAAATAGATCACATCCGCATTACCACCACCATAGACACAATGCAAGCAAATGTATCCATAGCACTTGCATGTATCCCAGCGCAAGATTGGCTTCTGAACGTAGCCAAAGACATTACTAGGGAGGGAAGGAATGGGATCATTCCTATAGAACTGCAGAAAGAAATCTGGGACAGGGCCACCACGTTCGAACAAACCCATCAAGCCTGGCGGAAAATGTTTAACTTTCTGGATGATCAAGGAAGCCACGGCATTATGAGCTACGTTTTAACAATTATAGAAGCAGAGGAACAATTCATTTACCCGTTAAGGTTTAAACATCAACAATTCTGTTTTGTTTCCCATTGAGTTGCCAAAATGGGTACATTAAAAAGGCAACCAATACAATAGTGTAAATCTAGACTCTTGTACTGTTGAAAAACGGCTAGGGAATTCATGTGGCTCAAGGCTAATAGAAAAAGACCACATTTGTCTAAAGCCTTCCGAGGGATGGTGCCACTACCAGCTAAAACCTTCAGACTCCAACTTCTCTGCTCTGGTTACTGTAGAGGCACACTGCATCTGCCTCCGAAGCTGGTGTAACTGGTTTCTTGGATGTAGTTGTTTCAGAACCGAGCACAGCCCTTATGAAAATACATGCATTTGTTTAGTGTATTCCATTAAAGGCTGTAATATACATTTTGTTTTTCATGATATTAGTGTACAAAATATTACTGTCTATTACAAGTGGTACAGTCATGTAGACCCCATAAGTCTAGGAGTGGAAGTTTCCACACTAAAACAGTTATTAAGGCACCCAGGGCTGCAACAGCACCTTAAATGAAACCCCAAGCTAAGGAGGTAATGGTGTCAGTGCACCATCCATCATCAAACATTCAAAAGATCCTTAAGCGAGTGCAGCAAGAAACCACTGCAGCACACTGGTGGGAAAACGTATTGCCCCAACTGTCAGTTTAAAGGAAGCTTGGTACATATCGTTGCATCCTATAGTAATTCTTTTTATTGCAGCTATTATTGTTTCAGTGTGCTGGGTATGATCAAGGTATCCCAGGCAACCAGGAAACCAATATATGTTACTTACCCAACGTTTAAGTGTGGTATCCATGATAAGAAGGTATCCTGATACCAAGGAGAGGAATGTAGGAATAATACCCTCCCCCTCACTCACACACACATTATCAATAAGTTAATTCCCTTGCGTCCCATGAGTTGCCCTGTGTAATCTTTGGTTGTCCTATGATCTCTATTCTGCCTAGTAACAGAGAGAGACCCCACCCTTTTGGTGCTGTGTGCAGCCCAAGAAGTGGGCCAGGTGCAAAGAGCAGCGTGCAGGGGGAGCACACCCTGTCGTTGGATGTCCGTGGGCTGTCAGGTCACTGTCCGTTCGTAGATCGCCGCTCAGGGAGAGCTCGGGTGGCTGCGTCTCCCCCACCACTTCACAGGCAGACTAAGCCCTTGAACTGCACGTCCTCACTCGCCCTGCCCGTGATAGTGGCAGCACACCGCACTCACTCTGCCCAGCGGGGGAGTTTGCTCAATCACGGGAAGATGAACAGAAGACTAGGAGAGAGACTTACCTGGTGAAGCGATCGAGTCAAGCCACCTGAGGTCGACCAGAGGAACCGGAGCCCAGCTGTACCTGGACATCGCGACGTCCGGATCTGGGAAGTCTGGTGATTGTGAAACCTTCCCCCACCCCCTTCCTCTCTTTCTCTCCTCTTTTATCCCTGCTGCTATCATTTGTTAGTTGAGGACTTGGTAACCGCCAAACTTATTAATTTTGTTATTAAGGGGTTAAGGTAATAAATGTTATCTGCTTTACGTTATTTACCTGTCAGGTCTGATTTTAAATACACCCGGCGACAGACACGGAAGGGTCTAATCCTGTAAAAAAGGGGTAGGATTTGGGATCTAGGTTTCATTTCTCCCCTGAATGTTATAGATTTTAAGTGGCCTGTTTGTAACAGTCTATGATGGTGATGGTGCAGCAAAACCTCTTAACAAGCCACGCAGCTCAGAGGAATGGTATGATCACAACCCCCTAACCAATCATTTGATGTAGGGGATCTGGAATTGGTGTTACTCCCTTAAAAAAAAAAAAAAAAAAAAAAAAAAAAAAAAGTACAAAATGCAGAACTCATGGGAAGAGCCTTGTGAGGTGATAGGGTTAACAATGTCACCTACAATGTACGAAGGCCCAACAGCAGGGCTGTGCTGTAGACTGTGCATAGAAACAGGTTAAATACGTATCACAGTCGTGACACCATTGGAAACATGATCTGCTGTTTGATTTGATGACTGAATGCCATAGTGACATCTCACTACAGAGCACTGATCTACGCAAAGTATGAAAAGGCAGAGATTTTGGCTGTGCTGCAAAGGCATCACTCGGTGTTGTCCAGACGACCAGACTTGACTCACAAAATGATCCATAAGATTAACACTGTGGGACCACAACATGCGCTCAGCAGAGCATGCCTTACAACTGGTCAAATGCAGGAGCACATTAGTAAGGAGATATCTAGCATGCTGACATGAGAATAATTATAGGATCCAACAGTCTCTGGGCTTCTTGTATTGTTATGGGCCCCAAAAAGGATGGGACCATAAGGTTTTGTGTTGATTACAAGAAATTTAATGTGGTCACGGTTCCTGATGCATATCCTGATGCTGAGCTTCGTAACTTTGTTCTCACCCACAACCATTTCAGATTTGGGGACAACTTATACCTTCAAGTCAGTGGCACTGCTATGGGTACCCGCATGGCCCCACAGTATGCCAACATTTTTATGGCTGACTTAGAACAACGCTTCCTCAGCTCTTGTCCCCTAGCGTTCCTCCTCTACTTGCGCTACATTGACGACATCTTCATCATCTGGACCCACGGAAAGGAGGCCCTTGAAGAATTCCACCTGAACTTCAACAATTTCCACCCCACCATCAACCTCAGCCTGGACCAGTCCACACAAGAGATCCACTTCCTGGACACTACAGTGCAAATAAGTGATGGTCACATAAACACCACCCTATACCGGAAACCTACTGACTGTTATACTTACCTACATGCCTCCAGCTTCCATCCAGGACACATCACACGATCCATTGTCTACAGCCAAGCCCCAACCGAATTTGCTCCAATCCCTTAGACAGAGACAAGCACCTACAAGGTCTTTATCAAGCATTCTTAAAACTACAATACTCACCTGGGGAAGTGAGGAAACAGATTGACAGAGCGAGATGGGTACCCAGAAATCACCTACTACAGGACAGGCCCAACAAGGAAAATAACAGAACACCACTGGTCATCACGTACAGCCCCCAGCTAAAACCTCTCCAGCGCATTATCAACGATCTACAACCTATCCTGGAAAATGATCCTTCACTCTCACAGACCTTGGGAGGCAGGCCAGTCCTCACTTACAGACAACCCCCCAACCTGAAGCAAATACTCACCAGCAACTACACACCATACCACAGAAACACCAACCCAGGAACCAATCCCTGTAGCAAACCACGTTGCCTACTCTGTCCCCACATCTACTCTGGCGACACCATCAGAGGACCCAACCACATCGGCCACACCATCAAGGGCTCATTCACCTGCACATCTACTAATGTGATATATGCCAGCAATGCCCCTCTGCCATGTACATTGGCCAAACCGGACAGTCCCTCCGCAAAAGAATAAATGGACACAAATCGGACATCAGGAATGGTAACATACATAAGCCAGTAAGTGAACACTTCAATCTCCCTGGTCATTCTATTACAGATTTAAAAGTCACTATCATTGAACAAAAAAACTTCAGAAACAGACTTCAAAGAGAAACAGCAGAACTAAAATTCATTTGCAAATTTAACACCATTAATCTGGGTTTGAATAGGGACTGGGAGTGGCTGGCTCACTACAGAAGCAGCTTTTCCTCTCCTGGAATTGACACCTCCTCATCTATTATTGGGAGTGGACCACATCCACCCTGATTGAATTGGCCCTGTCAATACTGGTTCTTCACTTGTGAGGTAACTCCCTTCTCTTCATGTGTCAGTATAATAATGCCTGCATCTGTAATTTTCACTCCATGCATCTGAAAAAGTGAGGGTTTTTTTTACCCACGAAAGCTTATGCCCGAGTAAATCTGTTAGTCTTTAAGGTGTCACCGGACTCCTTGTTGTTTTTGTGGATATAGACTAACACAGCTACCCCCTGATACTTAAAAACCACTTGAGAATTGCGCTGAGGGTGCAGGTCTCAGTCAAAGTGTCAAATAGGGACGTCCAAAGTCATTGGGTAGGAGGAGGCCAGATTTGCTTGGATACCTTGAAAGTGGACTCAGTTGTTAACTGGCCTGTGCACAAAAACAAAAGCAAATTCAACTTTTATAGGCTTGGCTAATTATTCCTGCAGGCTGGGTGGGGGTCAGTGTCATTGTGTCTGCTGTCACAGGTTTTGACTTTTTGCAAAAGTCCAACAAAGTGGTGTGCATGGCAGCCTGTCAGAAAATCTTTGGTGGGGAAGAGAAAATTCTGTGAGAAAACTTTTTCTGGCTGGTCCTGATTTTGACAAGGGGTTTGAACTGTGCATGGCCACATCTCACACAGGCCTGGGAGTACTAATGCAAGCAGGTGAAGGCAATAAAAAGTATCCTATTGCTTTCTTAAGTAAAAAACTGCTCCCCCCCCCCAACAGAATTACTCTGTCATAGAAAGATAATGTCATGCAATTGTGTGGGCAGTCAAGCAGTTAAGTCAATCTGTTTAATAGGAAGTTCAGGGCCCTAACACACTACCCTCTGTGGGTATGCCTACACAGAACCAAACATACCAACTGGAGTACAGCTCTCTGGGAACATGAAATAGAAATTGTATCTATTAAGGGCAAGAGGGTTCTGAGATGACACATAAGGATTAGCCAGTGGCTGACCCTACCGCATCAATGTAAGGGGGTAGGTGTGACCCAGAGACCTCTTGATGCCAACAGGCAGAGGGCACAAGTAATGCCTGGGGTTTCACAGGGACCCCTAGGGTCAGGTGTAGGCATAACAATTCACCAAAGGGCAACTTGTGAGGTCTCCACTAAGAGCCAGTATCCCAGTATAGACACACAAGTCCTTCAATATTATCCATACGTACATTTTGCAATGATTGTTATGATCACTGGCAATTATGTTCTCAAAGCCTTGGAGTTAAGGCAAATAAACAGTAGAGGTTCCTTTCAGGCAGGGGCTAATAGACTGGGCAGACTCCCTGTCTGGGCATTGTGCATTGTTCGCTTCACATTAGAGGTCTATTTGCATATGGAGCCAGGTCCCAATCAAGAGCTTGCAAAAATCTACAAGAAAGAAGCATATAGGAAAAACCAACCAGCAGGGGGCATCCTGTTTACAAGTAATGACAATGGGTCATTGGAGTGTAGCTGGTGGGGGAGGGCAGAGGTAACCCTATGAATCTTTCACCAAGGAAGCAAGTTGACAGTGTGACTTGTCTCGTGGTAGAAAGATCACAGCGAACCCTCACTGAAAAGCACTGGCAGGACTTTGGGGAGAATATCTAGTTCGTTAAGTCAAGCTTCTAGAATGTATGTTATGAGTTTATTTTATATGTAACCATTTGTTTCCAGTTACTTCTACTTGCAATTATTTGAAATCTCTACTCTTTGTTTGCTAGACTTGGCTTGTTTACACTATAAACATATCTAAGTGCTGAGCGTCGAGCAGAACTGTGATCTCAGGTGTAGCTGGCAAGCTGTGGTGCACTGCTCCTTTGGGAGCAGAGAGTCTGTGAATACAGAGCGTGGCCAATGGAACAGCAGCTGGACACTCCAGGTGGGCACTCAGAGGGCTCGGGGGCTGGCGGGTGCCTATCGCTAACCTGCGGAGGGACAGCAGAACCTGTGAAGGCTGAGAGGGGCGGGCTTGTGTTGCCCGAGGCTGGTGGAGGCGGGGAGCTGACCTCTGGCAGGCATAGGCAAGACTTCCTCACACCAAGGGCAGGTGGTCACGAGGTGCCTCACAATGCTGGTACCTCTAGGAGGCGACACCAGGGGCACTGGCACAGCTGTGCTTGGAAAGTCTGCATAACTCGTGCCCTCACTATGCACCGGCACTGCCCGCCTTTCCTGAGCTCTAAATCAGCTGGTGCTGGGAGCAGGATAAGGGGAGGATCTTTTCCTCTTTCACATTTATGAAACTGACTTGTTTCTCTCCCATCATCTCATCTCTTCACCCGCCCAGACAGGGTCCTCACATGTCCCAGCGCCACTTCCCGAAGAGCACAGCTCAGGCAAGAACCTCTCGTCAGCTTAACAGCGAGAATGGGATTTTAGAGAGAGATTTAAACAACATCAATAAAAGCCTTTCCTCTCCAGTCCTAGTGGGGCACCTGGTTCTTGTCTATGCATGACCTAAATGCTTTAGAGAGAAAGGACAGGCTTGTAGCCTGGCATTCATGAGCCCTGGGTTCAATTCCCTGCTCTGCCATGGGTTCTGCATGGCCTTGGGCATGTCACTTAATCAGTGTTGTCATCTGTAAAACAGGGATAATCATAGAATATCAGGGTTGGAAGGAACCTCAGGAAGTCCTCTAGTCCAACCCCCTGCTCAAAGCAGGACCAAATCCCAGACAGATTTTTACCCTAGTTCCCTAAATGGCCCCCCTCCAGGATTGAACTCACAACCCTGTATTTAGGAGGCCAATGCTCAAACCACTGAGCTATCCCTCCCCCCTTGTCTTTAGATGGTGAGCTCTTTGGGAGGGACTGTCTTTCACTATGTGAACAGCCAGCACCCTGCACAGTGGGACCCTGATCTCATAATCCCAACTATACATATACAATGATGGGGTCTAAATTAGCTGTTACCACTCAAGAAAGAGATCTTGGAATCATTGTGGATCATTCTCTGAAAACATCCACTCAATGTGCAGCGGCAGTCAAAAAAGCAAACAGAATGTTGGGAATCATCAAGAAAGGGATAGATAAGAAGACAGAAAATATCATATTGCCTCTATATAAATCCATGGTACGCCCACACCTTGAATACTGCATGCAGATGTGGTCACCCCATCTCAAAAAAGATACATTGGAATTGGAAAAGGTTCAGAAAAGGGCAACAAAAATGATAAGGGGTATAGAATGGCTTCTGTATGAGGAGAGATTAATAAGACTGGGACTTTTCAGCTTGGAAAAGAGGCAACTAAAGGGGGATATGATAGAGGTCTATAAAATCATGAGTGGTATAGAGAAAGTAAATAAGGAAGTGTTATTTACTCCTTCTCATAATACAAGAACAAGGGGCCACCCAATGAAATTAATAGGTAGCAGGTTTAAAACAAACACAAGAAAGTATTTTTCCCCACAACGCACTGTCAACCTCTGGAACTCCCCCTGTGAAGGTCAATACTATAACGGGGTTCAAAAAGAAGCTAGATAGATTCATGGAGGATAGGTCCATCAATGGCTATTAGCCAGGAGGGTCAGGGATGGTGTTCCTAGCCTCTGTTTGCCAGAAGCTGGGATTGGGTGACAGGATGGATCACTTGATGATTCCCTGTTCTGTTCATTCCCTCTGGGGCACCTGGCATTGGCCACTGTCAGAGGACAGGATACTGGGCTAGATGGACCTTTGGTCTGACTCAGTCTGGCCGTTCTTATGATCTCGGCTGGGGTCTTTAAGGGCTACTGGAATATCACTATTTGCCAGCAGAAGGGAAGCAGGGTCTGTACTCTTGCTATAGGTATTGTGCCAGATGGATGAGGAAGGAAAAGAATCTCAACCCCAATTATTCCACTGTATTGAATGAGGATAGAACAGAGCAGAGCACAGCTGCAGCACACCTGACGCACCATGTGGAAGGAGGTGGTGCTGTTAAGTTTGGGTTGGATCGCGCTGCCCATTGTCTCCCAGCAGTGCCGGTGCAGCAGCCTCCACTGGCACCATTCCACATCTGAGAAGTGGGCAGGGAGCACGTGTGTGGGAAGGAGGGCGTGAGTCCCCATGGCCACTGATCAGGGAGAGCTCACCCTGGCAGCTCAGTGGCAGATGGGTGTTGGGCACACCTCCCTTCGCCCCGGCCTCACCTCCTCCTCCCCTAACAGGAGGTGAGACATGTGCCTGCCCACCCCCAGCTGGCTAACAGGCCCCGCCCTGACTGCCGGCTGGTTCGGGATAACCTCAGAATGGGTCACCGCCCACCACACGCAGGTGCGTCATTCTGTGGGAATCACCATCCATCTCCATGCACTCATGTGTGCCCATTGCCATGCCATCCAGGCACCATGCCAAACTGCCCAGATGCCAGGGTGACAGACATCAGATACACAGATCCGTTAATGTCTCAACTCAGCCTAAAGCCACGAGGAGTCGCACTGGCCTGGGGTTTACTGGACTCCTGGTCTCAGGCTGCCAGCCCCCAGGATGAAGTGAGGACAGCAGGTGTCTCTGTGGGGTGGCGTTGTGCAACCCAGAGCAGGGGGAAGGGCCGTGGCATTGAGCAAAGGAACTGAAGCAGGCATAGAGCTTGGCAACCCCCTGTCATCTTATCCCCTGCCCCCAGCCTTGGTCCCACAAGCTGGCCTGCAGCACCATGTCTCCTGCCTGGAGGGAAGTGACTACCTGGGCCTATCTCAGGCACCTGTCGCTCCATCCTGGAAGGGAGAGCTCTTTGCTGGGGCTTGGAGAGGCACTTGGGCTGAGGAGGGGAGGGGAGGGAGGAAAGGGGAGACCACTATGGAGGAAGATAGAGAGGAGGGTGGGAGAGACAGGAGCCATCTACTCCTACCTGGCTTCAATGACATGGCAGTACAGGGCCCTCCTCTGGGGCTCCTCTAGCACCTTCAGCTCCAGGCAGATCTCTCCCTGAACCTCTTCATTGGGGTCCACGTGCGTCAGGTTGATCCAGCTGTCAATCCCTGCAATGGAGGAGGAGTCTGTGTAACTAGCTCCCTGGCTCTCCCTGCCCCACCCACCTCGGGGGTCTGACGCAGCAGGCCAGCTGCCATGCTGGCCACGTGTGATCCCCGCGCAGCCCCCCACCCCATGCCACGGCAGAGACCTTAGCAGGGCCGGTGCAACCATTTAGGCAAACTAGGCGGCCGCCTAGGGCGCCTAGTGGTTGGGGGCACCTAAAAGCCCACTCAGGCGAGGAGGTGGAGTGGAGGTGAGCTGGGGTGGGGGGGGCACGGGGAGGGCCGCCCGCAGTAACGGGGGGGGGCGCACAGGGGAACCGCTCCCCGCCCCAGATCACCTCCACTCTGCCTCCTCCGCTGAGCACACAGCCCCTGCTCTAAGTCTCCTCTAATCGGTGCTGCAAGCCTGCGAGGGGAGGAGAATTAGAGCGGCGCCGGCATGCTCAGCGGAGGAGGTGGAGCCGAGGTGAGCTGGGGTGGGCTCCCCAGGCGGGGTTAGCTGCCGTGGAGGGGGGGTAGCTGCTGGGGGGGGGGGCCCCCCCGGGCGGGGGGGAGTGGTGGGCTCCCCGGGGGGGGGGCGGGGTTAGCTGGGTGTGGGGGGCGCAAGGTTGAAATTTCGCCTAGGGCACGAAACTTCCTTGCACCGGCCCTGGACCTTAGGGGTGTTATCCGCAGAATGGCCAGCCCCAAACTGTCAAAAATCACAAGTCAGCCCCCCAGCTCCCCAAAATCATGAGATTGGCTTAAAATCAGGAGATCTACAAAACTATCACAATAGCCAGGGGATCTCTTCCCTCGCCTTTTGGGTGCCCGTGGGTGGCACTTGCAGCCTTTTCCCCAAGGCACCGAAGGCTAGAAAACCACTTTTCTTTTGAAAAGGCAAGCTGAGATTCTTTCGTAACCACATGACTCCAAGAGCTGGGACTTGGATGCCAAACAGCAAGAGAATCACAACAACATCCTGAGAGTCAGCAACACTGGAACAATGCTGCCAGATGACCTGCCCGCTCCATCTGCTGATACCCCGCTACTCTGTGCTGCTGGGGGGGTGTTGCCAACTCCACAAAGCAGGAAGGCACCAGACAAACCCTGAAAAGTCGCCAGATGTAGCTGTTGAAGCACTCAAAAGGAATCAGAAATGTCACCTAACAAAATTTCCAGAGAATTCAACAGAGAATTTGATATAGATACAGATATACACACACAGGCGAGTCTAGTCCCAAAATCATTCACAAGCAGCTCGATGGTGTTACTAATGCACTTCTTCTACATTCTGTTGCACACCAGAAGCAACTACACCAGTACACCATCCTCGTCAGGAGGGTGCCCTCTGCTCGTTGGGAGGGAAACTGCAGCCCTCTGCTCAGAGGGAAGGGTGCTCTGTACAGGGCAGTCCAGCACAGCTGGGGTTGGTTAATTTCAGCTGAGCCTCCCTTCCTTGCCGCCTGGATTTGAGCCCACAGGTGAGTGGAAGGGAGAGCCCAGAGCCGGGGGGGGGGGGGGCCCAGAGCCGGGGGGGGGGGGGGGGGGGGCGGGGGCGGGGGGGGGGGGGGCATTCGCCTCACCGGAGGTTCCGCTGCAGGGAGCCAAGGATGTAGATTCAAAGAAGAAAAGTCCACCAGCCGGACCCCTTCCCCCTGCTTCCAGAGTTTCATTTCTGAAAACAGCTGGGGAGCTAACCCCGGCCAAGCCAGGGGAAGGGATAAAGGGGAACTGAAAACAAGCTAGCTCCACCTTTGATCCTGCAGTAAGGGCTTCCTCCCTGGAGGCACAGCGCTCCCCCACCCCATTGGGGCACCTGGCCCTGTCTCATCCCACCCCACCTTCCATCCGTGCGGCTCTCCTCGCTGGCTAACCTGCCTCCCCACCCAGCCCGCTTCATTAGCCATCGTACCCTGCATCACAGGCTGCGCGACTTACTACATAGCAACGAGAAAGAACACGTTTGGGTAACAAGTCCCGGGCCTGGTGCTCTCTCCAAAGCGCACCTGGCTTTAGCAAACTATTTAATTAGCCTCCACAAATGTATTTCTCTTGCCTGCAGATTATAGTGATCTCAGCCCGAGAAGCCCTGGAATGTGATTCCTTCCAAGGACATGCTCCATAGAGACATAATGACATTGACTGGGTGTGCAACAGAACGTAGTAAGAAGAGCGTGGAATGGATTTTATTAACACTATCGAGCTGCTTGTGAATGATCTGGTGACTATACATATTGGTGACGTCTTTCTCTGAATGTCACTGTCATTGGCAGTGAAAGTCGCTAGATTTCTCACTGGTCACTTATTTTCTCGCTAGGGAAACCAAAAAGTCACTAAATCTAGTGACAAACTAGCTAAGTTGGCAACACGTCAGGGCCCTGCTGGCTAGGGGAGGCTAGGATCTGAGCCAGGCCTCGCTAGGGTTGCCAGGCGTCCGGTTTTCGAAAAGGGACCCTGGCGGCTCCAGTCTGCACCGCTGACCAGGCCGTTAGAAGTCCAGTTGGTGGCGGGGGGGGATGAGGCCTGCAGCAGCTCTCTTTGTGGAGCTCGAGGGCGGTGTGAGCCCTGGCGGGCAGGGGGTGGGTCCCTGCGGAGGGGCTGGGAAAGGCACCCAGATGTGGGCTGGGGCCGGCAGGGTTAACCCCGGGCAGCAGCTGCCAGGGCGGCTGGGGGCTCCCTGCAGAGCGGGCTTTGTGGCCTTTAGGAAGTGCCTTCAGCCCCCTCCCTACCTAGCCCGCTGCTCCCCAGCCGGGGAAAGCGGAGAGAGGAGCCAGCCCAGCTCCCCAGGGGCCACATGCAGCCACCGGTAGGGGAGGGGGCCAGGGCAAGCTGCCACTGCCTGCCCCAGGCCTAGTAGCCCACTTCACAGGGGCTGCTGTGCCAGGCTCGTCTCGGGACCATGCGGCAAGCAGGTAAGGGGCTGTGGGCTGGTCAGTCTCCTCGCGGGATGAATGGGCAGCGCAGAAGCATGGGGCTAAAGTTGGCCTGCTCTCCCTGGGAACGGGTCTGAGCAGAGTCGAGCAGCAGTCGGGCATGGAGGAACCAGCCAGTGGCCAGACGGAGAGGGGCTGGGGGGTCACTGCAAATGGCAGGGAGAGGAGGAGTGGGCTTGCAGCAGCGCTCTCCCTACAGCTGCTGTGATGTGGGCTCTGCTGGGGGGGGGGGAGAGAGAGAGAGAGAGACTTGTGGGGAATTCTCTCCCCCCTCTCTCCCCCCGCATTCCAGAGAACAGAAAAAACTTTTGTCCTCGGTGCACTGGCCGAGCCATATGTCCAGGATTCATGGCAGATCGAGCAGCCTCTGAGGCCCAGGAAATGCTAGGGCAGCGCTGGTGCAGCTGCTATTTAAGGGGCCACCTGACATCAGTGCCTCCCGGAGCCCGCACCCCAACCCCCCTCCCATGCCCCAACCCCCGGCCCAGCTTGGAGCCCTCTCCCACACCTAAACTCCTTCCCAGATCCTGCACTCTACACCCCCTCCTGCACCCCTTGGCCCCAGCCTGGCACCCCCTCCTGCACCCCAAACCCCTCATCCCCAGCCCCAATCCAGGTGCACCCCCAGCCGGAGCCCTCACTCCTTCCCGCACCCAAATCCCCTGCCCCAGCCCGGTGAAAATCAGCGAGTGAGCGATGGTGGGGGAGAGCGAGCGACGAGGAGCGGGGATGGAGTGAGCAGGGACAGGGCCTCGGGAAGGGGCGGGACAGGGAGCGGGGCGAGGGTCTTTGGTTTTCTGAAATTAGAAATTGGCAAACCCAGGCCTTGCGGAATGGCCCATAAGTTGCCAATTTGGTGCCTGCTGCCCTGCATAGGGTGACCAGATGTCCCGATTTTATAGGGACAGTCCCGATTTTGGGGTCTTTTTCTTATATAGGCTCCTATTATCCCCCACCCCCTGTCCCGATTTTTCACACTTGCTGTCTGGTCACCCTAGCCCTGCATGTCAGCCGTGACCCAGCCACTGTCTTCATAAGACACTGCTGCAGCCCCAGTGCTCCCTCCACTGCCCCAGCACCTACCTCGCGGGTAAGACGAAATCCATTCTTTGCTGAGTGATACTTTGCCAATGACATCATCGTGCCTGCAAGGAAAGAGAGCCAGGTCTGGGCAAAGAGTGCCTGGAATTAACTGCCCTGCACAGCCAAGGAGCAGGGTATCCAGGGGCCAATCCACCTCAACGGGCTTCTTCGCATCACCCCAGCTGTTCAGGGAGGGATTCATTCCCTCCGCGCTTTGCTCTGCACAGCTCCACCAAGAAAACCAACTGTCCAATGTCTATCTACGGCCGTAGTTACAGGAGGGAGCCCCTCACTGGAGCATCAGAGAGCCTATCCTAGAATCTCAGGGTTGGAAGGGACCTCAGGAGGTCATCTAGTCCAACCCCCTGCTCAAAGCAGGACCAATCCCCAGCCTACATCTCCTGAGACCAATCCCCATCCTGTGCCTTGTCCACAAGGTCTTGGAAAAAACAGCCCCGGGAAGCAGAGAATTCCTCCTCCATGGCTGTTCACTCGTGGGCTTCTCCCCCAGCCAGCCCGGAGGCAAGCCAATGGCCCAGCCAGCCCCAGGCTCAGAGGCCCAGACTGTGGAGGAGCCCTCGGGCGGGGGATGGGAGGGGGTATTTGTGAGGGAATTAGGGAAAGTAAATACTGGACTAATCCTGCTGCCTGTTTGCTGCTGAGTCAGCATGGCTGGCAGAGGGGCCAGCCCCAGGGAAAGGAGGGGCCAGCGCGTGGCACCAGAGCCCGGGGCAGATCCATTGTTCCAAGCAGAGCCTGGCTCAGTAAGACCCACTGCCCTTCCTTAGTGCTCTGAGCCCCCGCCAGACCCAGGGTCCTGTCTAGGCCCAGAAGCAGCCCCCCATGCCCTCCCCAGCACCCTCGTACCCAATGGTGTCCTCATCCAGCACGTAGAAGGCGAGACTGTGGAAGCCCATGGGCAGGTGCAGGGTGTACTCCTCCCCCCAGAAGGGATTCAGGTTCTTCCACACGGTAGCGGTCCTGCAAGCAGAGCACAGGGCGGGTGAAGTCGGTGCCAGTGGCCGGGGCCACCCCCTGCGAGAGGCAATGAGGCTTGCAGGAGCCGAGCCAGCATGGCGGGTCGTGGAGCAGTGGAGAGGGGCTGTGAGAGGGATCCCAGCTGGTGGACCCAGCCATCACCGTGGGAACTACAGGCTCAGTCTCTACCCCTGGGGGGCCTCTGGGGCAGATTTACTCTGCTGCTTTATCCCAAGGGCTTTGGAAGGAGAGGCAGAGGCTCAGGCCCTGCTCAGGGATTCCATCCGGACCCCACAGCTCCAAGAATCAAGAGCATGTGCCACGCACGTGGACCCCACCAAACGCACAGAGGGGGACGCAGCCCCTGCTAGAGGCATGCAGTGTCCACTGATGCACAGAACTACAGCCCACACACACACACACACACACACACACACACACACAGAGCCAAAGGGACATAAATGTCACCAACAATCAGCCACGCAGCTACTGCCAACACACAGCCCCCACCAACACACACAGCCACACAAATGCCAATGCACGAGCACACGCACCCAGATACTGCCAACATGTACAGCGCCAGGCGCACACAACAGTCCTGGCACAGCCACCCAAAGGCTGCCCAGCCCATGCAGCATCACAAGCCTGCCATATTTGCCAGAGATCAAACCCGCCCAGCCGGTAAGGCACGGCTCAAGCGAACTCCAGCTCCCGGTTCTGGCAGTCCCACTGCATGCTCCCTGTGCGGTATATCTCAGAGCCTCCTTCTCTGCAGCAGACTGCTGGCCCAAGGCACGCATTGCATGTGGCACACACCCCGTGGGACTTCCAGACCTGGGGCTGGCGTTTACTGCTGCTTCGTTCCAGCGCGGCGGGGGAGCGTGAGCTGGGGAAGACTGTAAAATCACCTTTGCCACGCCAGCGCCTGTGCACCCTCCCCACCCCAGTTCATAGTTTCCTGGGCCCAGGAGAAATCCTCTCCGCTCAGTCTCTCTGCAAACCCCTCTGAATGTCTTTGAGAAGCAACGGCAAGGCCCTGATACCCAAGGAAACCTCAGCACTGGCTGGCTTCAGTGCCCCCACCACACTACTGTCAGTCCCAAGTGGAGGGAAGGGGAGGCAGCGAGGTGGATGCTGCAGTTGGCTCAACCCCACTGAAAGTAAGAGTAAAACAACAGAATTCAGAGCCTCTGCAGCAATTTCCAGCATGAGACATGAGGCCTGTCAGCCCTCCTGAGCCCCCCAGCAGCAGGGAACCACCATTATCCCCATTTTACAGATGGGGAAACTGAGGCACAGAGGGCCAAACCCATCTGCTGTGGTTCATGAAAACACAGCCAGGAATTAATGTAGCCCAGAGAGATTAACCAACTTGCCCACCACAGCAAGTGGCTGGCTGAGCTGGGGCTAGAGCTCATGACCTCCCAGCCCCCCATCCCATTTCCCAGCGCTCAGGGATTCAAACTCAGAACAAGCAGCTCCAGAGCCTCTCAGCTGGCAAAAGGAAACGCTGTGCTCAAGCATTTCAGCTACACTGCATGTGGGAGCTGCAAGAAGGATCCCCCCAGACTGTGGGCCCCAGGAGCTGGTCTCTGTGCTCAGAGCCCCTGGCCTGGAGCAGGGGAGCCCAGTCCAGCTAATTAAAGAGGGCTGGGCTACCCTGGGTCTACAAAGGGCGGCTAGTAGGCAGCTGAGAGGGAGGACCAGGGCCGGTGCTACCATTAAGGCAGACTAGGCGGTTGCCTAGGGCGCCAAGATTTGGGGGCACCAAAAAGCGGTGCCCCCAATTTCTCCCCTGCGGCAGCTCCCACGCCACCCCAACCTGGGGAGTCGTGCGGCAGCTCCCCACCGCAGCTCACCTCTGCTCCACCTCCTCCCCGAGCACGCCGCCCCCGCTCTAATTCTCCTCCCCTCCCAGGCTTGCGGCGCCAAACAGCTGATTGGTGCTGCAAGCCTGGGAGGCGGGAGAAGTGGAGCAGCGACGGCGTGTTCGGGGAGGGGGCGTAGCAGAGGTGAGCTGGGGTGGGGAGCCCTGCGGCAGCCCCCCCCCTGCCCTGAGGCATCCCTCCTTCCCCGCGGCAGCTCCCGCCCCCTGGCCCAGGGAGCCGTGCAGCAGCTCTCCACCCCAGCTCACCTCTGCTACGCCCCCTCCCCGAGCACGCCGTTGCTGCTCCACTTCTCCCACCTCCCAGGCTTGCAGCACCAATCAGCTGTTTGGCGCCGCAAGCCTGGGAGGGGAGGAGAATTAGAGCGGGGGCAGCGTGCTCGGGGAGGAGGCGGAGCAGAGGTGAGCTGGTGTGGGGAGCTGCCACACGGCTCCCGGGTGGGGTGAGTCTCAGGGCAGAAGGAGGGGAGCTGCCGGGGGGGGGGCCCCTCGGGGCGGGGGGGGCGCAAGGTGGAAGTTTTGCCTAGTGTGCAAAACTTCCTTGCACCGGCCCTGGGGAGGACTGGGCTGAGTCCTGGGAGGAAGGACTGAGACAAGCTGGGCCCTGGGCAGCAAAGGCCACCCAGGAGGGGAGCTAACTCCTGCAGTGAATCCCTGGAGCAAGGGGGACTCCAAGGGTGGAGCCCAGCTGGCTGAGGTGAGGAAGTTGCTAGGAGCTGGAGTGTCAGAGACCCTGGGCGGGGTGGCCCTGCAGCCTGGAGCCAGGCAGAGACAACTGGTACCTGCCGATAGTGGGGTGCGTACAATTTAAAGATCCACTCCTCCCCCAACAGCTTGAGTCACGCCCCCGCCTCCAGGGCGCCCCTCCTTACCCTCAGCTCCCAGCTGTTTGCTGCTGCCTCTCCCTGGGGCCACAGCTTGCAGCTCACCAGCTCCAGGAGCTGCCACACGGGGAGGGTTTGGAGCCGGGGTGCAGCGGTGGCCATATCGGGGACAGACCCCCTCTGCTACCTACCCCAGTACATCTGCTTTCCCTACCACTTCTTCCTGCTGCAGGAGCTGAGCTTCAGGCCTTGGGCGCAGGAGGAGATGAAGGCATCTAGCTCACGGCTGATTAGGGGAGTTGGCTTTCCTTGCTCAGTGACCTCATGCTGGAGATTCTGCAGCCTTGGGATCGGATTCAGGGGAAACCAACTGCTGCACCCTGCAGGGGGGAGATGCTGTGCTGGCCTCCAGTGGGTGAGCCCCACACCATGGAAATCCCAGTCCCCAACCTCATCACACAGAGCAAAGTTGTCCTTTCCAGGCAAAGAGAGGAGCTAGCTGCCTGGCTGTGCATGGATGGAGAGCTTCCAGGAGATCTCCATGGTGCCCGAGCGAATGAGGAACGCAGCCTTGGTGCTGGGCCGGGAACAGACTCCCACTTCCAAAGGCCCGTAAAGGTTGGATCCAGATTTTGCAAGCGCTCCACCGCCCCGAAAGACATTCCTGGACTAAGCTTTCCCCGCAGACACAGTCCCAGTGCTGTGGCGGGCCACCTCCCTGGCCAGGATGTGGAGGCTCCAAGGAGCAGGAGGTGGTTTTCATTCTCCCCTGGCGTTATGAGCAGGACAAGGGGTGGCTTCCCAGTGGGGAGAACAGTGCAGTGGCAGCAGGATTGTCCATGAGCTGGGGCCAGGTCTGGGACTGCTCAGGAAATGAAAGCCAGGGGAGGGGCAGGGGAGTGATTAAGAAGAAGGGGAGAGACAGAGTGGAAGAGAAGAGAGGGAGGGAAATGTGCTGGGCTGTGTGTGAGGGACCATGGATGAAGCTGGGAGGACCCAGGCCCCTGACCCTGTATTGCTTTCCTGCGCCCACCCCCACACCTCTGGCCAGATAGTTCCTCCCTCCCCTCCACCCGGACAGCTGGCTGGAAAGGGGGAGATGCTACCATTTCTCCAGAAGGGGGAATAATTTATGGACTTCTCCATAGTAACCACTTCATCACTGGCCAGCTCCAGAGCAGTGAGACTTGCTGCAGGACTTGGAGCACCACGGCAACCACAGGGGCAGGGTGGAGAACCGGAGGGGCAGAGGGGAGCGAGCCCAGCCCGGAGGATGCTGCCCGCCCCCACAGGATCATGGGGGAGAGTCTCCTCTGGCCAGAGAGCAAGCAGGGAGCTATGTGCAGCTGGAAACCCCCAAATCTTTAAAAAAGGGAAAGAGGAGGATCCAGTCAGCCTCACCTCAGTCCCTGGAAAAATCATGGAGCAGGTTCTCAAGGAATCAATTCTGAAGCACTTAGAGGAGAGGAAAGTGATCAGGAACAGTCAGCATGGATTCACCAAGGGGAAGTTGTGCCTGACTAACCTAATTGCCTTCTATGAGGAGATAACTGGGTCTGTGGATGAGGGGAAAGCAGTGGATGTGTTATTCCTTGACTTTAGCAAAGCTTTTGATACAGTCTCCCACAGTATTCTTGCCGCCAAGTTAAAGCAGTATGGGCTGGATGAATGGACTGTAAGGTAGATAGAAAGCTGGCTAGATCGTTGGGCTCAGTGGGTAGTGATCAATGGCTCCATGTCTAGTTGGCAGCCGGTTTCAAGCGGAGTGCCCCAAGGGTCAGTCCTGGGGCCGGTTTTGTTTAATATCTTTATTCATGATCTGGAGGATGGTGTGGACTGCACTCTCAGCAAGTTTGCAGATGACACTAAACTAGGAGGCGTGGTAGATACCCTAGAGGGTAGGGATCGGATACAGAGGGACCTAGACAAATTAGAGGATTGGGCCAAAAAGAACCTGATGAGGTTCAACAAGGACAAGTGCAGAGTCCTGCACTTAGGACAGAAGAATCCCATGCACTGCTACAGACTAGGGACCGAATGGCTAGGTAGCAGTTCTGCAGAAAAGGACCTGGGGGTTACAGTGGATGAGAAGCTGGATATGAGTCAACAGTGTGCTCTTGTTGCCAAGAAGGCTAACGGCATTTTGGGCTGTATAAGTAGGGGCATTGCCAGCAGATCGAGGAACGTGATCGTTCCCCTTTATTCGACATTGGTGAGGCCTCATCTGGAATACTGTGTCCAGTTTTGGGCCCCACACTACAAGAAGGATGTGGAAAAATTGGAAAGAGTCCAGCAGAGGGCAACAAAAATGATTAGGGGTCTGGAGCACATGACTTATGAGGAGAGGCTGAGGGAACTGGGATTGTTTAGTCTCCAGAAGAGAAGAATGAGGGTGGATTTGATAGCAGCCTTCAACTACCTGAAAGGGGGTTCCAAAGAGGATGGAGCTAGGCTGTTCTCAGAGGTGGAAGATGACAGAACAAGGATAATGGTCTCAAGTTGCAGTGGGGGAGGTCCAGGTTGGATATTAGGAAACACTATTTCACTAGGAGGGTGGTGAAGCACTGGAATGGGTTACCTAGGGAGGTGGTGGAATCTCCTTCCTTAGAGGTTTTTAAGGTCAGGCTTGACAAAGCTCTGGCTGGGATGATTTAGTTGGGAATTGGTCCTGCTTTGAGCAGGGGGTGGGACTAGATGATCTCTTGAGGTCCCTTCCAAACCTGATATTCTATGATTCTATGAAATGCCAGCTATAACCAGGGCTGGTTCAAGCGACCACGCCCGTGCCAGCACTGGGAACACCCGATGGCCTCACGCAATGGCACAGCATTGCCACCCCACCTGTGGCTGCAGCCCCATCGCCCTTCCCACCCAGCAAGTGGGAGAGCAGAAGGGGCTCCACCCCACAGGCAGGCGCAGTATGGGGTAGGGGAGCACAGAGAAAGGAGTCACCAGCCAGCCTAGGACAGGCGGAGTTAGGGCATGGGGTAGGGGAGGGGGACAAGGAGAGACAGGTTGGGCCTGGAGATGATTCCTCTGTGCAATGTGACGCTGGACCTCCTGGGGTCCTCTCTGGCCTGACCAGACACAGTTGGGGAGAAAGGCACCTGCTGAGCTTATAGAGCTCCCCACTGTTCACGCTCTGGCACCTCCCATCCCAGAATCTCAAAGCCCCTTGCACAGGCTAGTGAAGAGGAGGCAGGCAGTGCCATCATCCCCATTCCACAGATGGGGAAACTGAAGCATGGAGCAACACAGACCCGCATTTTCAGAAGTTGCAGCTAGTTTTTGGCTGCCCGATCTAACACACTCAGGGTCTGACTACTGGAGGTACTGCAGGCCCCAGCTTTCCAGAGGCGGCTGCTTGGCCCAGCACCTCTGAGAAGCAGGCTGCAGGTGTTACAAATTGGGCACCCAGACTCGAGCACTGAAATATGTGACCACTTTTGAAAATCTGCCGTAAGTGACTTGCCCAGTGTGTCAGCGACAGAGCCCGGGTTAGAACCCAGAACTGCTGAGTCCCAGTCCTGGGCCTTATCCACAAGATTACCCTTCGCTCCTTGGTCCTGGGGTCCTGTCATTTCCCCCTCGAGGGCTGGATTACAACCGACCCCCAGAGCTGCAGGACAGTATCTCACTCACCCCTTCTCAGGACACGATGGGGGAGACCCAGCTGACGTGACCCACTCAGTGCTGGGCCAGAGGCTGCTGATAGCAGCAGGACAAACAGCTGAGCTAGCAGCCCCCTCCCCTAATGCAGGGTGGGCCAGGTAACTTCTCAGCCCTTGGCGTGGATGAGATTCTCAAGTCTCTGTGGCTGGAGACCCCAGCCCCCTTCGGGCTGGCCTCCGCCCAGTGGTTAAGGACCATGGTTCTATGTTATTCCTGCTAGGTCACGTGATCCCAGGCATTGGCTGGCTCACTCCAGTGAGGCTAGAGCATGGTAAGGCTCCAGTTTAAAGGCTGCCTCCCGCAACAGGTGGGCCGGGGGTGTGAGCCCTACAAACAGCACATCCGCCCCAATGCAGCCAGCCAGAGACCCCATCGGCACTGCCAAGGTAACCATGTTCTGGGCAGGCGGCCAGGCGCCAATATGGCTCCATCCCCTGGTGGAGATGGGATGCAATGGGCTTTAACCCTGTCCCCAAATACACTAAAGCCATAAGCAAGGGCTGGGCCCTTCTCAGCAGGGTGGGGGGTGAGTTCCAGGCCTCCGATCTTGGCAGCTGTTTGCCATGTGGATGGGACTAGACTCAGCCTATGACCTCAGTTTGCAGATGCTGGGTGCTAGCACAGCTGGCACGTATGTGCTGATTTGACCGACAGCTCCTAAGGGTGCAGGCCATAGAGCCACGTCCTACAGACACCCCAGGAAATCAACACCTGCAGAGACAGCTGAGTGAGCGGAGACCTGCGCTTTGCTCTGTACATCAGTCTGTATGGCACTGGGCCACGTCACCTGGCATTGAACCCCGGCAGTGCAAATGCCCCTCCTTGGCTGTGCTGGCCTGGCCCATCCCCAGGGCCCCCAGCATGACACACTCACCTGGCTACCACCTCGTTGTCGACTTTGACAATGCAGTAGGGGTCGCTGGTGCCAGACCTGGGGAGGGAAACCAAATAAGCAGGCAGATTAGTATTAAGCAGGGCATTGGTATCCATGCTGTCAGAGCGCCTCCCACAGGACTCTGCAGCCCTCCAGGGTCACCAGGGTGAGCACTGTTTGCAGAGCATTTAAAGACAGCAGCTAGATACTGTGGGGCGCTCTAGTTGGGAGCTGGTGCGCAGCACCCTGTAGTGGGCATCATAGAGCATGGCACAGGCAGCCAGACGCTCAGCCTTGGTGGGGGAGGGGAGAGGGCATTCCATCACACCAGCAAGATCCCCAGGAACCCCTGGGGTTCACCCTGAAGGGTACCGCTGCTTCCCTCCATCAGGGGGCCTGACCGGGGCGTGGGGTAGCGCTCCCAAGGGAACATCAGGCTTAGGCCTGGTCTACACTATGAGTTTAATTCGAATTTAGCAGCGTTAAATCGAATTAACCCTGCACCCGTCCACATAACGAAGCCATTTATTTCGAAATAAAGGGCTCTTAAAATCGATTTCTGTACTCCACCCCGATGAGCGGAGTAGCACAAAAATTGATATTGTCATTTCGAATTAGGGTTAGTGTGGCTGCAATTCGATGATATTGGCCTCCGGGAGCTATCCCACAGTGTACCATTATGACTGCTCTGGACAGCAATCTGAACTCGGATGCACTGGCCAGGTAGACAGGAAAAGCTCCGCAAACATTTGAATTTCATTTCCTGTTTGCCCAGCACAGGAGAGCATAGGTAACCACAGAGAGCTCATCAGCACAGGTAACCATGCAGTCCGATAGTCGAAAAAGAGCACCAGCACGGACCATACGGGAGGTACTGGATCTGATCGCTATATGGGGAGAGGATTCAGTGCTAGCAGAACTTCGTTCGAAAAGACAAAATGCCAAAACTTTTGAAAAAATCTCCAAGGGCATGATGGACTCAGAGTAGTGCCGCGTGAAAGTCAAGGAGCTCAGACAAGCCTATCAGAAAACAAAGGAGGCAAATGGTCGCTCTGGGTCAGAGCCGCTTCTACGCTGAGCTGCATGCAATTCTAGGGGGGGCCGCCACCACTACCCCACCTCTGACCGTGGATTCCCAGGCGGGGGTAAGCTCAGCCACACCTGAGGATTCTGCGGACGGGGAAGAGGAGGAAGAGGAGTAGGAGGAGGACGAGCTTGCGGAGAGCACACAACACTCCGTTCTCCCCAACAGCCAGGATCTTTTTCTCAGCCTGACTGAAGTACCCTCCTAAGCCAGTACCCAAGACCATGACCCCATGGAAGGAACCTCAGGTGAGTTTACCTTTTAAAATATAAAACATGGTTTAAAAGCAAGCGTTTTTTAATGATTAATTTGCCCTGAGGACTTGGGATGCATTCGCGGCCAGTACAGCTACTGGAAAAGTCTGTTAACGTGTCTGGGGATGGAGCGGAAATCCTCCAGGGACATCTCCATGAAGCTCTCCTGGAGGTACTCCAAAAGCCTTTGCAGAAGGTTTCTGGGCAGTGCAGCCTTATTCTGTCCTCCATGGTAGGACACTTGACCACGCCATGCTAGTACCAAGTAATCTGGTATCATTGCATGGCAAAGCCTGTCAGCATATGGTCCCGGTGTTTGCTGGCATTCAAGCAACATCCGTTCTTTATCTCGCTGTGTAATCCTCAGGAGAGTGATATCGCTCATGGTAACCTGGTTGAAATACGGGAATTTAATTAAGGGGACAGAGGTGGCCATTCCTACAGGGCTGTTTGCCTGTGGCTGAAAAGAAATCCTTCCCTGCAGTTAGCCAAGCGTGGGGTTGGGGGAGGGGAATTGGCACTGAGCTTTTTGCCTTTGGCTAGCAGGGATCTTCCCTGATACCAGTCACGCGGTGGGGGGAGGGATAAAGCAATCATCCCAGAGAATTGGATGGGGCGGGGGGTTAGTTTGTTTTCTGCTGCTGAAGTTTAACAGGAAAACCGCAGCAGTCAACGGGCTTTGCTTGGTATGTGGGAAAGGAGGGCGCAGAAGCCGAAAGACAATGGCTTACCACGGCCGCATGCAAGTCGAATTCTGTTGCCCAGACCTGTGTCTGTGATCTCTAACACCAAAGCCACAGGCACTAAATATTAAGATGGAAAATGCGACCTTGTACTGAAATCACATGTGCTATGTAATGTGAATAGTGTTTTTCACCGTGAAAGAGTATAAACATTGTTCTGTAAAATGTATCTTTTTAAAAACTTCTCTCCTTTTTTCCATCCCTCCAGCAGCTGCAAATTTTTCAAGCCTCCCTCCTCCGTCCCGAAGGCTATCTCAGATAAGGCGGTGGAGAAAGAGGACGCGAGACGAGATGTTCTCGGAAATAATGGAATGCACCCGCAATGAAAGAGCTCATTTGAATGAGTGGAAGAACATGGTATCTAAGTACAGGAAAGATGCCAGTGAACGTGAGGTCATGAGGGACGCTCGAGATGAGAGGTGGCAGGCTGCAACGCTGGGGCTGCTGCGTGATCAAACGGACATGCTCCGGCGTCTGGTGGAGCTTCAGGAACGGCAGCAGGATCACAGATGCCGCTGCAGCCGCTGTATAACCTCCCTCCCACCTCACCATGTTCCATAGCCTCCTCACCCAGACATGTAAGAACACGGATGGGGGAGGCTCCGTGCACCCTCCCACTCCACCCCAGTGGACAGCCCAACCAAAAGGCTGTCATTATATTGAATTTTTTCAGTGGCCTTTTACTTCCCTCCTATCCTCCTCCCAAACCTCATCCGGGTTACCTTGTCGGTTCGCTCCCTATGTTTATAATCAATTAATAAAGAATACATGATTTTTAAATGATAGTGACTTTATTTCATTTAAAAGCAAGCTATGATTTACGGGGGGGAGGGTGGTTTGCTTACAGGGAATGAGTCAAACAAGGGGGTGGGTTTTCACTAAACAGAACTTTCACACCGTAGCCTGGCCAGTCATGAAACTGGTTTTCAAAGCTTCTCTGATGCGCAGCGCTTCCTGGTGTGATCTTCTAATCGCCCTGGTGTCTGGTTGCGCATAATCAGCAGCCACGTGATTTGCCTCAGCCTCCCACCCTGCCAAAAAAGTCTCCCCCTTACTCTCACAGAGATTGTGGAGCACACAGCAAGCAGCAATAACAATGGGGATATTGGTTTGGCTGAGGTTTGACCGAGTCAGTAACGAGCGCCAGCGACCTTTTAAACGGCCAAATGCACATTCTACCACCATTCTGCACTTGCTCAGCCTGTAGTTGAACAGCTCCTGACTCCTGTCCAGGCTGCCTGTGTACGGCTTCATGAGCCATGGCATTAAGGGGTAGGCTGGGTCCCCAAGGATAACTATAGGAATTTCAACACCCCCAACGGTTATTTTCTGGTCTGGGAAGTAAGTCCCTTGCTGCAGCCGTTTAAACAGAGTAGTGTTCCTGAAGACACGAGCGTCATGAACCCTTCCCGGCCAGCCCATGTTGATGTTGGTGAAACGTCCTTTGTGATCCACAAGTGCTTGCAGCACCACTGAAAAGTACCCCTTGCGGTTTATGTACTGGGTACCCTGGTGCTCCGGTGCCAAGATAGGGATATGGGTTCCATCTATCGCCCCACCACAATTAGGGAATCCCATTGCAGCAAAGCCATCCACTATGACCTGCACATTTCCCAGAGTCACTACCTTTCGTAGCAGCAGCTCAGTGATTGCTTTGGCTACTTGCATCACAGCAGCCCCCACAGTAGATTTGCCCACTCCAAATTGATTCCCGACTGACCGGTAGCTGTCTGGCGTTGCAAGCTTCCACAGGGCTATTGCCACTCGCTTCTCAACTGTGAGGGCTGCTCTCATCTTGGTATTCTGGCCCTTCAGGGCAGGGGAAAGCAAGTCACAAAGTTCCATGAAAGTGCCCTTACGCATGCAAAAGTTTCACAGTCACTGGGAATTGTCCCACACCTGCAACACTATGCGGTCCCACCAGTCTGTGCGTTTCCCGGGCCCATGTTCCATGGCTATAACCTGCCCCATTAACAGCATGATCTCCAAAGCACCGGGGTCCGTGGTTTGATAGAATTCCATGTCCATGTCCTCATCACTCTCGCCGCCGCTCTGCCGTAGCTTACTCCTCACTGCCTGGTTTTGCAGGTTCTGGTTCAGCATAAACTGCATGATAACGTGCGAGGTGTTTACAATGTTCATGACTGCTGTCTTGAGCTGAGCGGGCTCCATGCTTGCTGTGGTATGGTGTCTGCACTGTTCACCCAGGAAAAAGGCACGAAACGATTGTCTGCCGTTGCTTCCCTGGAGAGGGGGGAGGATGTACCCAAACCACCCGCGACAATGTTTTTAGCCCCATCAGGCATTGGGATCTCAACCCAGAATTCCAATGGGCGGGGGAGACTGCGGGAACTATGGGATAGCTACCCACAGTGCAACGCTCCAGAAATCGACGCTAGCCCCAGTACATGGACGCACACCGCTGAATTAATGTGCTTAGTGTGGCCGCATACATTTGACTTTATACAATCTGTTTCCAAAATTCAAATTATATAAATTCGGATTAATCCCGTAGTGTAGACATACCCTTAGGCTGACCTGTGTCCTGGTCCTTTAAGGACTGAAGATCTGCTGGGCTCCGTAAGAGGCTATGCACTGCATCAGCACAGCTTCCCACTGCCATGGCATTGCCCCGGTGGAAGCCCAGGCAGGCAAGCACGAGCTCCCTTTCTCCACTTCCCATCCCCAAAATCCCCTTCCACTCCTTCTCCCCACGATCCATTGCATGGCCTAGTTACCACTGCTTTGGCTCTTCACACCCTCTGGTGCCAGGCCCACCAGACACAGCAACATTGCCTTCCCCTTGGGCCTCCAGACCGTGCTGCTAAGGATCACTACTCCTGCTCCTGCCAATAGAGCCCTAGGGAAAGCACAGTCCATGCTGCCAGGAGCTTGCAATCCAGCAGGGCAGACAACGCGGGGAACCTGGGGAGAACCAAAGGGTGGAGCTAACTGGCAGGTCTCTTTGGAGGCTCGTTCACTGATGTCTGGATCACAAGGAACTAAAATTCAAAGTGATCTTGATAAATTGGAGAACTAGGCTACAGATGATAAAGTGAAATTCAACCAAGACAAATGGAAGGTGCTACACTTAGGGAAGAGAAACCAAATGCACAAATACAGACTGGGGGATAGCTGCTTTGGCAGCAGCACTGCTGGGAAGGATCTGGGAGTTGTGGTGGATCACACCCTCAACATGTGTCAGTAATGTGGTGCTGTTACAAAAAAAGGAAATGCGATTTCAGGTTACATTAACAGAGGCATAACCTGCAAGTCATGGGAGGTGTTAGTGCCACTCTACTCGACGCTGGTTAGGCCTCAGCTCGATTACTGTGTCCAATTTTGGTCACCGCTGTATAGACAGGATCAGGGGCAGCAGGTTTGTTTAATTTTTGGTGGTGCACAGAATGGCTCAAAGTCCCCACTCACCCACCCACCCTCCCACACACCTGCCTAAGGCTCTGGGACGGAGTTTGGGTGCAGGAGGGGTGTGGAATCTGGGAGGGAGTTTGGAGTGCAGGCTCTGGGAGGGAGATTGGCTGCAGGAGGAAGTTTGGGTGCGGGATTTGGGTTCTAGGCTGGGGGTGGGGGTGCAGGAAAGGGTGAGGGGTGTGTGTGGCCCTTACCTCAGGCGGCTCCCAAAAGTGACCCACACACCCCCTGGCAGCAGCGCCTAGGTGGAGGGGCTGGGGATCTCCGTGTGCCCCCGCCACTCCCATTGGCCACAGTTCCCAGCCAATGGGAGCTGCGGAGTCAGTGCTTGGGGTGGGGGCAGCACAAAGAGCACACACATCCCCATGGCCGCAGGGACGTGCCACACACTTCTGGGTGTGGCGCAGAGTGAGGGTGGGCAGGAAGCTGTCTTAGCCCCACTGTGCTGCCGGTGGCGGCCAGGGGCCCCTGGGCCCTTTTAAATCGCCCGGGGGCAGCAGGCGGGGCTGGGAGACACTCTGGGGGAGGCGCGTGGGGGCAGCAGGCGGGGCTGGAGGGAGAGACCCGGCCCCAAACATTGGTGGAGCTGGGCTCCCGGGCCCTGACTATTCCTGGAGCACGGGCACCATGGGCCCATATAACTCGCCGCCCCTGGACAGGATGTGAAAAAACTGGAAAAGATCCAGAGGTGAATGACAAAGATGATCAAAGGGTTGGAACGCAGCCATAGGAGCAAAGGCGGAAGGAACTGGGTATGTTTAGTTTGGAAAGAGGAGATTAAGGGGGGACTCAGATACTTGAAAGGCTGCAACAAGAAAGGAGAAAACTTGTCCTCTCTTGCCACAGAGGGCAGGACAAGCGACAATGGGTTCCAACTACAGCAGAGCAGATTTAGATTAAGGCCTTGGCTACACTTGCGAGTTACAGCGCATTAAAGCAGCCCCGGGAGCCCTATTCATGACCCGTCCACACTGGCAAGGCATTTAGAGTGCCTGGACTCTGCAGCTGGAGCGCTTCTGATAATCCACCTCGGCGAGAAGCATAATGCTTGCTGCGCCTCGGCTGAAACGCCCGGGCGTCAGTGTGAACGAGGTGTTGAATTACTGCGCTCTGATCGGCCTCCGGAAACATCCCATAATCCCCTTAAGTCAAGTGGCCACTCTTGTCATTGTTTTGGAATCGCTGCAGGAATGCGGATATGCCCTTTCAAAGCTCTGTTTGACAACCGGCTGCTTATCTGCTCCGGGACAAAGCAACCATTAGTGTGGAATGCTGTGTGAGAGAGATCGGCGGGAGGTGGGGGGGGGGTCTGCTGCTGTCTGAACTTACCAGACAGCATGCTGACATGCTCTCAGCCCCCCAAAACCCACTCTGTCTCCCCCCACATACACACAACACTAGGGCTACCATACGTCCGTTTTTTCCCCGGACATGTCTGGCTTTTCGGCAATCAAACCCCCATCTGGGGGGAATGTATGAAGTAAAAGATACAGGAGCAGGTATAAATGAAAGGATGGGGGGTGCTTTAACAAGTGTTAGGTCAGTCTAACGAGATAAAGCAATTAACAGCAGGATACCAAGGGAGGAGAAATAACTTCTGAAGTGGTAAAAGAGTGGCCCATTACAGACAGTTGACAAGAAGGTGTGAGTAACCGTAGGGAGACACTTCATACATCCGATGAAGTGGGTTTTAGCCCACAAAAGCTTATGCCCAAATAAATTTGTTAGTCTCTAAGGTGCCACAAGGACTCCTTGGTTTTTTTTTTTTTTTTTGCTGATACAGACTAACACGGCTACCTCTGAAACCTGTCACCATTCCTAATTAAGACAATCCCTGGAGAATCAGGTGGGGCAAGGCCCTCAGACAAACGGGGGAGTCACTGCCCTAAATTGCCCAGGCTTTGGCTTCAGGCCCGGGTAGCAGGGCTCAGGGTCCTAGGCTTTAGCCCCATGTAGTGGGGCTTTGGCTATCTGCCCTGAGCGACAGCAAGTCTAACACTGGCCCTGCTTGGAGGACCCCCTGAAACCTGCCCGTGGTCCCCCAGGAGGCCCCGGACCCCTGGCTGAGAACCACTGCTCCAAACCAGGCCTGGACAGGGAATACACAGCAGCAACCAGAGAAAGCTGCTATGAAGTCAGCGTAGCTCCATTAACGTCCGTGGAACTTGCTGGCTGAGATCTAACCCAAGGGGTTAGGTTTGCTCGTATATTCTTGACAGTTTGTTTCTTTCACTCAACATCCCTCTGCACTGCATTCAGAGATAAGAGGGCACTTTATCTCTCTCAGGATTCATCTTTTCAGTGAGTTTCAAAATTCCACAAAAGGAGAAAATAAGCAGCATTGGGACAATTGGCCTCAGTTAGGTGAATTGTAGTCAGTGAGGAACTCACCTGACAAGGCAATGTAGGGCTGCTGATGGACCAGCTCACTTACTGAATCTAAGCTGCCATGTTTTCCATGTTCACAATCAAACTCAGAATTTGTACCAGTTTTAGACAGTTGTCAATTTCATTATAACTCACTCCCCTTAACTCTGACCCATGTCCGTGTTGGAGGGGGCTTGTTTTCACCCTAATGTTGTTTCAAAGCTGGTTAATGTTAATATATAATGCAACTAAGGTGTGAATTTTTAACACTGGGGGTATTTAACCACTGGAACAATTTACCAGGGGTTGTGGTGGAGTCTCCATCACTGGCAATTGTTAAATCAAGACTGAGATTTTTCTAAAAGATCTGCTCTAGTTCAAACAGGAATTATTTTGGGGAAGTTCTATGGCCTGTGTCATACGCGAGGTCAAACTAGATGAGCACAGTGGTGCCTTCTGGCTTTGGACTCTATGAGTCTGTGAAATATAGGGCATGATCCTGCAATAATCTATGTGTGAGCATATCCCTGCAACTCTAGGAGCCCCTTGGCTTTAGTGGGGCTGTACACCGGGCTCATGGGGTTGCCAGATCTCATTATCTTATTGCCAGTCTCATGATATTGGGTGTTTTTTCTGAAAATCTGCCACTCCCAGAGTCAGGTGATGGGGACACTCAGCTTTCTTTTTTAAAGTGGTACTTTTCTAGCACAGGAGCAGGGGGTTGGACTAGATACCTCCTGAGGTCTCTTCCAACCCTGAGATTCTCTGATTCTGTGATAGGAGAGCTGGGGACACAGCACTGTCAGTTGAGGGGATCCAGCTATAGAACACACTTCTGGAGATCAGGCAAATCCAGAGTCTGACCATTTTTAGGAAAAGCTGCAAATCCTTCTTTTTTGAAGAGACCTTTCCACCTTAAGAATGAAATTCACAACACTGACCCCTTTCTATCCAATAACCCGCCCCCACTGGCCCTCTCACCAAGCATCCACAGGATCGGTGCCACATCCCCAGGCTTGGAACAGTCTCTAGGAGGAACCCCTCGCCGTGCCAGACCCCACTCATCCTCCTGGGTAGGCCACGCGACCTCACCGTCTCCTTTGACTGAATCTCGGGGACTCAGCACACCAGGAGCTCTGTTCAGCAAGTCCAGCTGAGAGAGAGACTTGTCCACTCTGCAGGGATTAATGCACCTCAAACATTTGCACTGACAGCACCGTCACAACAGGTGGGTTTATTACTCAGCTGGAGCCCAGCCTAGGCAGTCCTTAGATTAGCACAGCACAGCCCAGTCCAATTAGCGCAGAGCTGCAGTGAACCCCACTGGTCAAGCTCTGTGTCTCTCTCGGTCTGATCTTTGTCAGTTCCCAGGCAAGAGAGCCCCCACCTCCCTCCAGCAGCCATCTCTTATCCCCCTACCGCATGCCTTCCCAGGCCTTTGTTCTCCAGCTGGGGTCTTTGCTCAGCTTCCCTGCGGAGAGGTGGGGAAAGGCATCGCCCTCTGGGTTGTTGATTACTAGGGGTCAGTGTCCTGGTGACTGGCTTTTCCATTGTCTTCTCAAGACCTCTGCCAGACTTTTTTTTTTTTAAATGATCCATTCAGGCTCATACAGCCAGGCAACATTCATACCTATGGCCTTGTCCACACTACACAGTTTGGTCGACAAAAGGCAGCTTTCATCGACAAAACAGTGGAGGTGTACGTACTACAATGCCCCTCCTGCTGATGTAACTCCCCTGCTGCTCCAACGTAATAAAACCACCTCGACGAGAAGCATAGAGCTTTTTGTGACAACGTTAGCGCGATGCAGTGTCAGTGTGCTTGGTGAGGTCATCCTAAGTGACCTCCAGGCGGGGTCTCACAATGCCCATCATGACCGCTCTGGTCAGTAGTTTCTACTCCGCTGCCCTTCAGTCAGATACACAGGCATGTGCTCCTCCCCCTTTAAAGCCCGGGGAATTTTTGAAATTCCTTTTCATGTTTGCTTGGCCTGGACAGCTCACATTGATCTTCCCAGCTGACCATGCCAGCTCTCCACAGCAAACACGCTCCCGCCTGGAGTGCACCAGAGTTGCTGGGTATGTGGGGATAGGAGGCTGTGCAGTACCAGCTGATCCAGCCATAGGATCTTTGACACCTACAAGCAGATTGCTCAGGGCATGGATGAGAAGGGGACAGGGACACACAGCCGGGCTGTGCCAAGATAAAGGAGCTGAGGCAGGCGTACCACAAGGCAAGGGAGGCCAACTGTCTCTCTGTTGTGCCAGCAACCACACACACACACACACACACCACACAACAAAAACACTAACCCAGGAACCTATCCTTGCAACAAATCCCATTGCCAACTCTGTCCACATATCTATTCAGGGGATACCATCATAGGACCTAATCACATCAGCCACACCATCAGAGGCTCGTTCACCTGCACATCTACTAATGTGATATGTGCCAGCAATGCCCCTCTGCCATGTACATTGGCCAAACCGGACAGTCTCTACGCAAAAGAATAAATGGACACAAATCAGACGTCAAGAATTATAACATTCAAAAACCAGTTGGAGAACACTTCAATCTCCCTAGCCACTCGATTACAGACCTAAAAGTGGCAATTCTTCAACAACAAAAACTTCAAAAACAGACTCCAACGAGAAACTGCAGAACCAGAATTAATTTGCAAACTGGACACCATCAAATTAGGCCTGAATGAAGACTGGGAGTGGATGGGTCATTACACGAAGTAAAAACTATTTCCCCATGCTAATTTCCCCCCTACTGTTACTTACACCTTCATAGAATATCAGGGTTGGAAGGGACCTCAGGAGGTATCTAGTCCCACCCCCTGCTCAAAGCAGGACCAATTCCCAACTAAATCATCCCAGCCAGGGCTTTGTCAAGCCTGACCTTAAAAACCTCTAAGGAAGGAGATTCCACCACCTCCCTAGGTAACCCATTTCAGTGCTTCACCACCCTCCTAGTGAAAAAGTTTTTCCTAATATCCAACCTGAACCTCCCCCACTGCAACCTGAGACCATTGCTCCTTGTTCTGTCATCTGGTACCACTGAGAACAGTCTAGATCCATCCTCTTTGGAACCCCCGTTCAGGTAGTTGAAAGCAGCTATCAAATCCCCCCTCATTCTTCTCTTCTGTAGACTAAACAATCCCAGTTCCCTCAGCCTCTCCTCTTAAGTCATATGCTCCAGCCCTCTAATCATTTTGTTGCCCTCCGCTGGACTCTTCCCAATTTTTCCACATCCTTCTTGTAGTGTGGGGCCCAAAACCGGACACAATACTCCAGATGAGGCCTCACCAATGTCAAATAGAGGAGAATGATCACATCCCTCGATCTGCTGGCAATGCCCCTACTTATACAGCCCAAAATGCCTTTAGCCTTCTTGGCAAGAAGGGCACACTGTCGACTCATATCCAGCTTCTCGTCCACTGTAACCCCTAGGTCCTTTTCTGCAGAACTGCTGCTTAGCCAGTCGGTCCCTAGTCTGTAACTGTGAATGGGATTCTTCCATCCTAAGTGCAGGACTCTGCACTTGTCCTTGTTGAACTTCATCAGGTTTCTTTTGGCCCAATCCTCTAATTTGTCTAGGTTCCTCTGTATCCTATCCCTACCCTCCAGTGTATCTACCATTCCTCCCAGTTTAGTGTCATCTACAAACTTGCTGAGAGTGCAGTCCACGCCATCCTCCAGATCATTAATGAAGATATTGAAATAAACCGGCCCCAGGACCGACCCTTGGGGCACTTGGCTTGATACCGGCTGCCAACTAGACATGGAGCCGTTGATCACTACCCGTTGAGCCCAACGATCTAGCCAGCTTTCTATCCACCTTATAGTCCATTCATCCAGCCCATACTTCTTTAACTTGGCGGCAAGAATACTATGGGAAACCGTATCAAAAGCTTTGCTAAAGTCAAGGAATAACATGTCCACTGCTTTCCCCTCATCCACAGAGCCAATCTCATTATAGAAGGCAATTAGGTTAGTCAGGCATGACTTCCCCTTGGTGAATCCATGCTGACTGTTCCTGTCACTTTCCTCTCCTCTAAGTGCTTCAGAATTGATTCCTTGAGGACCTGCTCCATGATTTTTCCAGGGACTGAGATGAGGCCGACTGGCCTGTAGCTCCCTGGATCCTTCTTCTTCCCTTTTTAAAAGATGGGCACTACATTAGCCTTTTTCCTGTCATCCGGGACCTCCCCCGATCGCCATGAGTTTTCAAAGATAATGGCCAATGTCTCTGCAACCACATCCGCCAACTCTTTTAGCACCCTCGGATGCAGCGCATCCAGCCCCATGGACTTGTGCACATCCAGCTTTTCTAAAAAGTCCTGAACCACTACTTTCTCCACAGAGGGCTGCTCACCTCCTCCCTATGCTGTGCTGCCCAGTGCAGCAGTCTGGGAGCTGACCTTGTTCATGAAGACAGAAGAAAAAAAAAAAAAAAAAGCATTGAGTACATTAACTTTTTCTACATCCTCTGTCACTAGGTTGCCTCCTTCATTCAGTAAGGGTCCCACATTTTCCTTGACTTTCTTCTTGTTGCTAACATACCTGAAGAAACCCTTCTTGTTACTCTTAACATCTCTTGCTAGCTACAACTCCAAGTGTGATTTGGCCTTCCTGATTTCACTCCTGCATGCCTGAGCAATATTTTTATATTCCTCCCTGGTCATTTGTCCAATCTTCCACTTCTTGTAAGCTTCTTTTTTGCGTTTAAGATCAGCAAGGATTTCACTGTTAAGCCAAGTTGGTCGCCTGCCATATTTACTATTCTTTCTACACATCGGGATGGTTTGTTCCTGCAACCTCAATAAGGATTCTTTAAAATACAGCCAGCTCTCTTGGACTCCTTTCCCGCTCATGTTATTCTCCCAGGGGACCCTGCCCATCAGTTCCCTGAGAGAGTCAAAGTCTGCTTTTGTGAAATCCAGGGTCCGTATTCTGCTGCTCTCCTTTCTTCCTTGTGTCAGGATCCTGAACTCGACCATCTCATGGTCACTGCCTCCCAGGTTCCCATCCACTTTTGTTTCTCCTAATTATTCTTCCCTGTTTGTGAGTAGCAGGTCAAGAAGAGCTCTGCCCCTAATTGGTTCCTCTAGTACTTGCACCAGGAAATTTTCCCCTACACTTTCCAAAAATTTCCTGGATTGCCTGTGCACCGCTGTATTGCTCTCCCAGCAGATATCAGGGTGATTAAAGTCTCCCATGAGAACCAGGGCCTGCGATCTAGTAACTTCTGCTATCTGCCAGAAGAAAGCCTCGTCCACCTCATCCCCCTGGTCTGGTGGTCTATAGCAGACTCCCACCATGACATCACCCTTGTGGCTCCCACTTCTAAACTTAATTCGGAGACTCTCAGGTTTTTCTGCAGTTTCATATCGGAGTTCTGAGCAGTCATACTGCTCTCTTACATACAATGCAACTCCCCCCAACTTTTCTGCCCTGCCTGTCCTTCCTGAACAGTTTATATCCATCCAGGACAGTACTCCAGTCATGTGAGTTATCTCACCAAGTCTCTGTTATTCCAATAACATCATAATTCCTTGACTGTGCCAGGACTTCCAGTTCTCCCTGCTTGTTTCCCAGGCTTCTTGCATTTGTGTATAGGCACCTTCTTGTCAACTGTTGGAAATGGGCCATCCTGATTATCACTACAAAAGTTTTTTCTCTCCTGCTGATAATAGCCCACCTTAATTGATGAGTCTCGTTATAGTTGGTATGGCAACACCCATTTTTTCATGTTCTCTGTATATATCTCTTCCTACTGTATTTTCCACTGCATGCATCCAATGAAGTGGGCTTTAGCCCACGAAAGCTTATGCCCAACTAAATTTGTTAGTCTCTAAGATGCCACAAGTTCTCCTGTTCTTTTTGCTGATACAGACTAACACGGCTGCTACTCTGAAACCTCTCTCTGGTGTGGCACCGAAAACATGCAGCTTCTACAAGGAGCTGTACACCATCCCTGGCGGCGACCCCACCTGCACTGCCAAGAGCCCCACAAGGAGGTCCAGTTGGAAGAGGACGTGCAACAGGCTCGTCCGGTGTCATGGTGAGCCAGGACCTCTTTTTGACTCTGGAGGGGTCTCACCAGTCCCAGCAGTTCAGCTCTGGTGTGCCTGAAGCAGGAGAGGGAGCTCCAGTAAGTACTCATTTTTCTTTGATAGTGCACGATTTACATGAGGTAGAGGTGTTCTTTTTTTTGTTCCGTGGTGCACATGGGAGAAGAGACTGAAATAAACACTAGGTACTATTTGTATCTCCTTCACATTCCCCTGTGCAGTTACGCAGTGGGGGCTCTGCAGAAGAGTTTGTTAATGGACACCGGGATCTCCTGAGAATCCTCCAGGGAGATCTCTAGGAAACTTTCCTGAAGGTACTCTGCAATCCTCTGCCAAAGGTTCCTTGGCAGAGCAGCTTTGTTTCTTCCCCCATTGTAGGAAACTTTGCTGTGCCAATCGGCAATTACTTGTGCAGGAACCAAAGCAGCACATGGGCGAGGAGCATGCAGACCTGGTCTGAAGCCGCACATATACAGGAGATGCTCCCTTGCATCTTTCATTATTCTCAGTAGTGTGATTTCAACTTGGATCACCCCTGCCTGTGGGTATTCAGAATAGTGTCCACAGGTGCTTGTACTGATCCCCTTCTGAAACCACCCAGACCCTGTCTCATCTTGCACCCCCTGCCCCAGGCTGAACTCACCATGTTTAGAGCTCTGGCTGTGCTGCGTGCTGGCCAAAGGAAAGCGAGAAAGAGGTTATGTAACTTTTATGATTCAATACTGAGTGCACACACAATACTGACTCTGTGCGTTGTTTCTTTTGCTTCTGCAGATGTGCCCTTGAGGGCCAGCTCCTACGCACTGATGGAGCGCCTCCTTTAGCTAAGGTGGTGAACGAGGAGCAGTAAGGACATTTTTCAGGAATTTCTGCAATCGTCAGATCAGGCTGATAGTGATCACAGGGCACGGAGAGAGACAATAAACTACAAATGGATAGCCAGGAGAGGAGACAGGGCCAGGAGAGAAGACAGGGCCAGGAGAGGAGACAGGGCCAGAGCAGATAATAAAGCTCATGGAGGACCAAACAGAGATGCTGAGGTCCTTAACTGCACTGCAGGTGGAACATATGCATGTTCAACCCTCGCCCCCTTGCAGCCCATACAGAACTGCGTTCCTTGCCCTCCCCAACCTCCCCATACACATTCCTCTCACATCCCCAGCCTCCTTGCGGTACCCCTTGCACTCCACCCCAGGGACATTTATTGTTTAATAAAAATTGAGTCTTACAAGACTGATTCTTTATTGATGACCTACATAGGGTAGTTGCAACAGAAAGTCAAACACCGTGGCAGATTACCTGGCTTAATTCATTACAGAAAGACCCATTACTGGGGTTCATTGTCAAAATGCTGCTTCAAAGCCTCCCTGATTCAAATAGTCCCCTCCCACCCTCCGCCCCACGTAGCCCCTCTGACAGCCCTAGTGTCTGGCTGCTCAAAATCAGCCACCACGCAATCTGCCTCCACGCTCCACCCCTAGGGAAACTTTTTGCCCTTGGGTTCACAAATGTTATGCAGAGCACAGCAGGCTGCTATGACCATGAGAGGTCCAACCTGCCTAAAAGGCCGTGACCCTTTAATCTGCCGAACACACATTCTTTGGGCATTTAGCACCTGCTTAGACTATTGTTGAAGTGCTCCTTGTAAGGCGTCATGAGCCATGGGAATAAGGGTAGGCTGGGTCTCCCAGGATCACTATAGGCATTTCAACATCCCCCATTGGAACCCTTTGCTCTGGAAAGAAAGTCCCTGCATGTAGCTTTCTGTACAGGCCAGTGTTCCTGAAGAAGAGTGCATCATGCACCTTCCCTGACTATCCCGCATTGATGTCTGTGAAATGACTCGGGTGATCCACAAGCACCTGCAATGCCATAAAGAAGCTGATGTACTCTGTCACAAGACGGTCTGGGGTCAAAACTGGGATATTGCCCTGATGCAGTTAGGGAATTCCATTGCTGCAAAGCCATCCCCTCTTTCACACATATTTCCAAGAGTCACGGTTCTTCGTAGCAGGAGGTGATTAATGTCCCTGCACACTTGCGGGAACGCAACCCCCACAGTGGACTTCCGAACTCCAAACTGATTCGCAACTGTAGAAGTCTGGAGTCGCCAGCTTCCACACAGTGATCCCCACTTATTTTTCCACTGTTGGGGCAGCTCTCATTTTGGTTTCCTTGTGCCAGGGATGCGGGAGGAGGGTGTGAGCTCCGCCCACAGTTCAAGGAAGTGGCTTTGCGCATATGAAAGTTCTGCAGCTACTGCTCGTTATCCCAGAGCTGCATTACAATCCGATCCCACCACTCGGTGCTTGTTTCCCAAGCCCAATAGCGACGGTTCGCTGTGTGCAGCTGCTATGTGAATGCCAACATCAATCTTGAATGGTTTCTTTCCATGGCACACAGCAGGGCAAGCACCATGGATTCCTGTTCAGAGTCACAGCTCATGAAATACTGCAGGATCAGTGTTGTGTTCATAACACTCATGACAAAACTGGAGAGCAGTGCAGGATCCATGCTTTTAGGAAGAGATGGCGGGCACAAAGTTCACAGGGGCAGTTGAAAAACAGCACGAAACTGTCAGAAGTCCTTGGAATTATGGTATGGGGAAAAATGCATCATGGGGGCGGTGATCCCGTCCCAGGATGCCTAGCGGGAGAAGGTGGTGATTTGCACGGTGGGATAGCTACCCATGGTACACTGCTCTCTCTGTCAGTGCTAGAGCACCAACTGTGGACGCGCTCCGCCAACACAGGGAGCATGGTGTGAACATGCACAAGCAATGTAATTACAGCCATTTATGATCGTCGACGTAACTTAAGTCGGCTTCACTCTGTAGTGTAGGCATGGCCTTAGGGCTTGTGTGCGACGGCCGCACAGCTTTACTGCTGTAGCGCTGCACTGCAGACACTGCCCATGGCGATGGGAGGGGTTCTCCCATTGGCGTAGGTAATCCACCTCCCCAAGAGTTGGTAGTTAAGTCAACAGAAGAATTCTTCCATCACAGAATCATAGAAGATTAGGGTTGAAAGAGACCTCAGGAGGTCATCTAGTCCAACCCCCTGCTCAAAGCAGGACCAATCCCCAACTAAATCATCCCAGCCAGGGCTTTGTCACTGTCTACACAGGAACTTAGGTTGGCTTAACTATGCCGCACAGGAGCGTGGATTTTTCTCACTCCATAGCGACATAGTTTCTAGTGTAGACCAGGCTTTAGCATGCTGTGAGAACAAATAGTCCTCCCCCACACCCTGCCAGGTAGCCATGGAAAATATAGGGGAAATCAAGGCACACACTGGGGTCATAAAAATATTACGGAAGATTCCGACTTTATCACCCCCCTTCTACCCAATAAATCCCCAACACTGACCCCCCTTTCTGCCCTCAAACCCCAATATCGATATTCCTTCCTAACAAGCCCCTACCAATGAACCAACAAATACTTTGTGAAACAAGTCAACCTAACACACCCAAACCCTACCACAAGCAGAGTTGTGATCCCATAAAGGGAGAAGGCCAGAGAGAACACAAAGTCCACTAGCGACTTGGCTATTGCTATGGAGTTTATGTGGAAAACGTTCAGATACTACGGTGATGGGCCGCAGGATAAAACCCTAAAGGTTTGTCAGCACTGTGGGGACTGCAGCAGTATAGCTACACCGCACTAAGCCCCTAGTGTAGATGCAGCCTACAGTGAGAGAAGGGGTTTTCCATGGCTGTAGGAATACTGCCTCCCCGAGTGGTGGTAGCATTCTTCTGTCGACCCGGCTGTGGCTACACTGAGGGTTAGGTTGGCACAGCTGAATCACTTGGGATTTCACCCCCCCGAGCAACATAGCTAGGGGCTTTTCTATACTTGAAATGCTACAGTGACACAGAAGCACCTCAGTGTAGACACTACCTATGCCAACAGAAGGGCTTCTCCCTTTGGCACAGGGAATCCACCTCCCCGAGAGGCGGTACCTAGATGCAGGGCTGGCTCTGGCTTTTTGGCCGCCCCAAGCAAAACAAACAAACAAAAACCAACCTGCGGCACGCCCGGAGCGTGGGTGCAGGGGGACCGGCTGGGGGAGGGGAGGAGGAGGGAGCAGGCGGGAGAGAGAGAGAAGGGGGCTGCCAGGGCTACAGCAGGGGCGCTGCCACGCGGCCCCTCCCGCTGCGCCGCCTCCTGCCGCGAGGGCTCCGCTCCGGTCGGCGGGGAGGGAAGGAAGAGGACTGCCCTGCAGGGCGCTCTGGTTCTCCGCACTGCCGCCCCCTACAGGGCAGCTGGAGCAGAACAAGAACAACAACAACAACAAAAAGCAACAGAGGGTCCTGTGGCACCTTTGAGACTAACAGAAGTATTGGGAGCATAAGCTTTCGTGGGTAAGAACCTCACTTCTTCAGATGCAACAACAAAGCGGCCGTGCCGCCCTAGGATTGGGCGGAATGCCGCCTCGAACAATCTGCCGTCCCAAGCACCAGCTTGCTCGGCTGGTGCCTGGAGCCGCCCTGCCTAGATGGACGGAATCCTTTCACTGTCCTAGCACTGTACACATGGGGACTTAGGGCAGTTTACCCACAGCGCTCTGGTGGATTTTTCACACCTCTGAGCAACATAGCTGAGTGCCGACCAGCCCTATGTCAATCTTAAGTGTAGACCAGGCCTCAGATAGACAGGTAGGTTTTGTAAAGGTCACTGTGCTAATTCTCTTCTCACACCAGTTTCACTGCATAGCCCCTGGTTCCCCATTGCCTGCCCCTTAACCAGATATCTGGAACCATGGAAACTGTGGGTGTGCAGCAGAATATGGTCAGCTCCAAGCATCCAAAAATCATGAGAATAAGCAAACAACCCCCCTTACATTTTTTGGGGTGGTTCTAAGTGCTTTTTGCTTCTGAGCTGCTAGGCTGCGCTGTCACTATGTTGACAAGCTTTTTTCCACTACCATAAAGGATATAAACTGATTTTTCTTTTTAAATGAAAGTGTCTTCTCATATGACTCCAGAAGCTGGGGCTTGAAGACCCCTGCCCCCCACAAAATCCAAAAACAGAAAGTATTGTGAGCATTGACAAAATGAAAATTGCTCCCAAATCCAAATGATGGCTTTCTGTACCCGCTCTGCTGACTTCCCACTGGTGTTAACACCCACTAGGAAATGGAGAATCGGGCTCTCAGACTGCAGGGATGTAGCTCCAGATTTAGATGAGTGTAAACAAGAGGGGAATAAGTCCACTGTTGGTTAGCAGCCTAAGAGCTGGGCTACACTAGACAATTGGTGACAATTCCACATCCTCGAGTGACATAGTTAAGCTGACCTAAGTCCCTGTGCAGACAGCGCTAGGCTGACGGAAGGATCCTTCCACTGATCGAGCTACTATCGTGACGGGAGAACCCCTCCTGCTGGTGTAGGTCGTGTCTACACGGAAGCCCTGCAGCAGCGCAGTTGTGCCACTGGAGCCTTTCAAGTGTGTAGCTGGAGAGGTATGAGCGGGGAGCAGGTTTACCCCGATTTACATGGGAATAAATGGCCATGCAAAGGACAGGCAGGGGACAAGCAGACCTGCAGATTTTGGAATACAAAGAATAGTCAGTGCAATACAGACGAGGAAGTTTGCCCATTCTTCTACCAGAGACGCTCCCAGTCCTAAACTGTGCTTCGGAAACAGGCGAGACCATCTGGGGAGTTAGCACCCAGACCTAGCTGGGCTTGACTCAGTGCAGAAACTGCTTGGTGAAAAGTGCTCATGCACTGAAGACCTAATTTACCCGAACGGACCTGCATCACCTCTAGGCCGCAGTGGCCTTGAGACTTCCTGCCAAAATCCAGGTCAGGAGTTTCTCCGGCTGAGTTATGAAAAGAGAGCTCGGCAGTGGAAAGTGTCAGGGTATGTGGAG
Organism: Trachemys scripta elegans; assembly: GCF_013100865.1. Taxonomy (NCBI): domain Eukaryota; kingdom Metazoa; phylum Chordata; order Testudines; family Emydidae; genus Trachemys; species Trachemys scripta. The sequence continues at coordinate 29,571,323 of NC_048312.1, read as the reverse complement.
AAATGTGAATAGTGCGTGTGGCATTGTATATCTCTCTGCTGCCATCCAGCCAAGGAGCACAAACACTCCAAGCTTTGGACAGTCATTAATTCATACTTGCAGCCTCCCTGTGATGTACAGCAGTCTCATCACCTCTCTTTTGCATATGGGGAAACTGAGGCACAGTGACACGAGCAGAATGACCCAGTAGCAGTGCTGGGAATAGAACCCAAATCCCAGCCTCCCCATTCTAATTACTAGACATCACTGCCTCTAGTCAGCATCATCCCAACAACATCTGCACACCAAAGATGCAGCCAAGCATTGGACAGACCCTGGGGAAGAAGCCCATCTCCTGCTCTGCCTCTGGGCTGGGATCCGCGAGCACCAGGGAGTGCCACGCTGTGACGTATCACCATGCTGATGCCTGCCAGCTGCAATCCCATTATGTATTGATCGATATCAATCAGAATAGTAACTGGATAAGTGATAACAGTAACTTGAGCTCAGGGTGGAGACTGCTGGACCAAATCATATTTTCCCTTCCCCACACCCAGCCCTGCTCCAAAGCTAAAATCTAGCAGCAGGAGGCGGTGGCCTCACATCAGTGGAAGTGACACACGCCTAGAGCTGGGACCAGCTGCCAAATGCAGACCTGGTTTTGGTACACACTGCCTTGCAGGTCGAGGGGTCAGGGTCACCCCGTTAGTAACTCAGGCCATTTTCAAAATTCAAATAGGGATTCAAATGTCAACCTCCAGATCTGGGGGGGTGGTTCTGACCCAGGCCAACATTAACCAAGGAACCGGAGAGCGCTAACGAGCAAGCCCAGAATTCATATTTGGAGAGGCACCTGGTCGCCTCCAGCCTGGACTGCCCATTTCCTCCTCTCCTCCCTGGGAGGCAGCCTGGGGAGCCCGGGGGTCCCCCAGGCCAAAGTGCAGGAAGGGGGAGTCTTGAGCCAATAGGTTGGCTCTCCGCAAGCTAACATCTACTCCTGGTAGCCAGGAGCCCCCGGCGCCCCCAGGCACTGGGCAGCAGCCGGGGAGTGTGCCCGTTTACTGGGCTGCATGGAAATGGAGTCCAGGCATCAGCCAGATGCTCCAGGGAGGGGCGAGAGCTCCTGTACACCCCAAGTCAAGCCTCTTTGGGGCCAAATTCCTCCGCCAGCACCACAGGGGCCGGCCGTGGGATGGAGCTGCCCTGGCCCCCGCCTCAGCCAGGACCGCCCGGAGCGCTCGGCGAGCGCCGCGACCCGCTGAGCGCCCTGCGACGGGCATCCCACGGGAACCCAACTCACACATCCTTGGCGGGCAGGCCCCGTCCTTCCACCACTCTGAAATGCAGGGCCGTGTTCCGGGCCATCCCCAGCCCGAACTTGGGTCTGTCCTCAGCGGCGGGGCTGATCGTCCCTCGGAACCATCGGCTCGGCTCCGGGGTCCTGGCCGTCTCCCGCCGGGGAGTTTGGGGCTGTGCCGCGGGGCGCGCTGCTCCTGCCTCGCCTCGGGCTTCTGCCTGGCGCTGAGCAGAACAGCAGCTGGCTCGCGTCGAAACGTGTCTTGCCAGGGCAGCGCCAGGCAGGTGAAACCGCCCAGCCCGTGCCAAACCGCCAGGCGCCGCGTCAGGTTCAGCTCAAAGCGCCCAGGCGGCTTCTCCGTGCCTCGCCGGCGTCGGAGCCGGCTGCCCGAGCAGCACCGGGAGCGGCGGAGCGCGAGCTGCTGCTAGAGGCTCCGAGACACGCTCTGGCCGCGGCAGAATCGTGTCTGCAGCCACAGGTTGCCCGGGGAGCGCTACACCCGCTAAGCAGGCGGAAGCCAGCAGAGTGGCGCTCCCCTGCCTCCTAGCGGCAGCCAGGGGAAATGCTCCCTTCCCGGCCAAAGGGGCAGCGAGGGGGCAGCGGTCCCCTTCTGCACCCTCCTACGTCAGCTTCGGTGAATTAACATGCCCTTCGAGCTGCACCTGCCTGCAAACGAGCCTCTTCCCTGGGAAGTGTCTGAGGCTCACGGCCTGGGCTTGGCTCACTAAGTAGAATCGGGGCTTGTATTCCAAAGGCTGGGGAATCACCCAGGTTTAAAATGACAGAGCCAGGTTGGTAGCAGGACTGCTCGCCTCCATCTCTCTGCCCGCTCACCTGCCCCACTCCCAGGCTTGCAGTTTGCATTGCCATCACACCAGCATTTCGCCTGGGTGCTGGCAGCCAGCAGAGAGTTTGAGACAAGCTGGCACTGTACTAATTACCCCTGAAAGGGATTAACAAAGTCCGAAATGCCACCCCAGCCGGGCAAAGCAGAACACTCATTAAATCTTCCCATCCCCTCGTGGGTCTCCCTGGGCACCATTACACTGGGCACTGCCTAACTCCATGCCACTTCATCTCACCTTCCCCCCAGGGAACTCAAGCTGCTTTATAAACACACAAAAAAGCCCCACAGCCCTCAGTGCAGCATCAGTATCCCGATTTTATAGATGGGGAAACTGAGGCACGGGACAAGGCCATGTCTTGCCCAAGGTCACCCACCAGAGCAGTGGGAGAGCTGGGAACAGAACCCAGGTCCCCAGCTCAGAACTTATTCACAAACTATCCTCTCTGCAAGAAAAAATGGGCCAGTTTCTGCCCTCGGTTGCACTGGAGTCATCCCAGCAAAGCTCCTGCTGCGTTAACCAGGAGTTGCTGAGGATGGAATTTGGTCCAGGAGGGAGGAAGCCCAGGTGCATTTATTGAAGAACACTGCTATGCAGTCAGCGATCATGTGGGGCGATAAGCTCGCCAGTGATGGACACAGATGGAATGTGCAGCCTTAAGGCCCTAGCTAGAGATCAATCCGGATGGCTCTCGGTCAGCCGAGATTGGCCGTGCTGATGATGGAGGAAGTCCAGGGATGTGTGTATGAGGGAATGGGAGGGTTATTACCCTTGGTGTGCACCGTCCCAGTGTTTCTGCTGTAGCTCTCACTGCCCTACGCTCTGCCTCTGCATCTGATACTCATAAATCTACCAGAAGAATAGCTCCTCTGCCCACCTCCACAGCCCGCTCTGCCATCTGCCGCGTGTTGGAGCTGAGTGATGACAGGTGGACTCTGATTCAATGCCAGCTTACCCCGCTGTAAGTGGGGAGTAACTCCACTGGAGTTACTGAGGTGCAGCAGGCCAGGGGAGAGAATCAGCCCTGTGTCTCAATGTGATTTTTATCTCCTGAATTCTTCCTGCCCCACATCAGGTCTGCAAAACGGGGGGGACGTTATATAGCGTGTGTGCTGGGAATGGAAGCTGGATAAATAGGCAGCTTCTACAAGTACCCTCTCAACGGCCTGATCCAAAGTCCATTGAAGTCAATAGAAAGGCTCCCACTGGCTCCAGTGGGCCCCAAATTAATACAGGGGCAAGGGTCACGGTGGCAAATTACACCAGTGGTCAGAAACCCAACTCCGCCAGGGACAGATCAGCCCAACAGAAGTTCATATCAATCTTGTCTGCCATAGAATCATAGAATATCAGGGTTGGGAGGGACCTCAGGAGGTATCTAGTCCAACCCCCTGCTCAAAGCAGGACCAACACCAACTAAATCATCCCAGCCAGGGCTTTGTCAAGCTGGGCCTAAGGATGGAGATTCCACCACCTCCCTAGGTAACCCATTCCAGTGCTTCACCACCCTCCTAGTGAAAAGATTTTTCCTAATATCCAACCTAAACCTCCCCGTGCAATCTAAACCTTCCCCATGCAAACCCCTAATTAAGGAACCCCCTGCCAAGTCTTGGGGAGACCTTAATAAATACTAGAAGAGCTAATCAAACTCCTACTCCTCTGTCCCATAGATTTCACTGTCATTGCTAATTGCTACCGGGACAGATTGTCCCCTCCTGTGGGGGCAGGAAACCTTGAGGAGCTAAGCTGGCAGAGTTTTTGCTCAAGGAAGAAGGATAGAGGGGCCTGTGGAGACTGCAGGGGGTGTAGCAGGCTATCCCAAGCCCCTTCTCTGCTGCTGTGACCCAGAACAGACTTCAAGAGACAATGCCTGGAGCCACCAAGCAGCACCATCTGTGTTGGTCATTCTGGGAGCCAGAGAGAACCAGAGGGTCTGTGTGTCTCTAGTAGCCTCAACAAGCATCCTCCCTCCCCTTTGTATTCGTAACAACTGAGTCCATCTTGTGTCTTCCTTATCCCAAGGGGCATTTGGGATGCAACTCCCCCATCCCCACACATCACCAGAATCCATGGGGATGGGTCCTGTTGAAAGACTTGCCTTCTTTTGCTGTCAGGGCCCTATCCCACCCTGACAGCATGGCTCCACTGAGAGTCCCGCCCTACAACCTCAGCTGCAGTCTGATGGCAGGGATCAGGCCCACATATATTTTTGACTCAGTAGTACTCCTCTGACTATTGAATAAGGATTGGCCCCTTGTACTACAGTGTGTAGAGCTATGAATTGGCAACACCCTGGGTTTCTGTGTCCTGCGCTTTTAAATTGCTAAGAACTCTGTCTTTGGAGCCAGCAGTCGTGTTCCTGCGGGAGATGCACACACTGCGCTCTCTCTACCTAGAGAAGTTCTTTAGACTAAAACACATGGCTGTTCTTTGTGTGTGCCTGGACTAAATGCACATAACTTATTTGTCTCCCTACTGAATTCCTGGAAGTCAGCCGTGGATGTATTTTCATTGTCAGTCAGTAGCCCAGCCCAGTGATTTCCCAATAGCATTTGGCACATTTCAGCTCACTACCATAGTAATACAGCACCTTAGATTGGTATGCCACTGTGCGACTACAGCAATCCGGATATAAAGAGATTACAACTATTTACACACAGATATCTTGCATCAGCAATGATGCAGAACAAAACAGAGCAAAGTCTATGAATGGGCAGCAGGTGCTAGATGGGAAACTGACAAATCTTTCTTTCAAAAGCAACTCTTCCAGAGTGCATTTTATGCTCATCGCAATTAACACTGTAATTAATTATGACTAAGGACCCAAGCATGAAACAGGATGTTTGTTTCTTCCTTCCCTCCTGCTGTATATTCCTTTCCTAAAGTCAGAGAGCCAAATTCAGAGATAGCTCTAACCTGGAGTCATTTAGGCTCTGATTCTCAAAGGTATTTAGGTGACATCAGTGGGAGTTAGGCACTTAACTACCTTTGAAAATGTGGCCCTTACATCTCCTTCGGCCCCTGTCAGCCCCAATCCCCAGCATACAGCTCACATCTTCAGGTTGCTGTAATGGACCCAGCACATTCTCCTTGTGCTGACAGTCATCCCTAGTGCAGCTGCAGGGATGCCAGCCACTTGAAATCTAGATAAGAAAAAAAAATGAATTGTTTCATTGCACTGGATCTCCCCCTGCCAATTTTTGTGGCTTTATAAATCACATTTTCTGTTTTAAGAAACTTTTGTATTTTCCCCACTTCCTAGAAGAAGGACACACAAGTGAGATGAAATCGCCAATAGCAAAATAGCCCAGGTCATTATACACAAAGGCCCAGATTTTCAAAAGTGGCTACCAATTCCAGGCTCCTTTTTTGGCAGTCAGGAGCCTAAATACCTTTGTGAATCTAGACCTGAGCTCCCACAACTGCAGCAGAAATCAACAGACGCTCCGGATGCCCAGAATGTCTGAAAAATCAGGCTCAGGTTGAATCAGGTTGAGTGCCTCAAAACTGAGATCTTTTGTAAGGGCACCAAGCAAACAAAGTGAAAGAAATGCAGTTTTTAAGTGGCAAGTGTCTCTAACCGAGACAATCCAGTCATGAGAAGGCATTGGCTGATCAGTGCAGATAAAGATTTGTGCATGCAAGTATGCCATGTAATACAGAACAGGGGATGAGGATTCCTTAACATGTCACAATATATAGCAGGATGGGTTCTAAATCAAACAAACATTCTCCAGGTGTAGAAATAATCTTTAAAAAGCAATCGGCTAACAGCACTCTGCATATTTAAGATGGGCTAGGGATGCAGCCATAGACCTGCAATGAGTCAATACTGTGGCTTGCCCTGGTCCATGACTGGGGCTTCTATGCTATGGTAATATTACTACTACATAAAAACATGAGAATGGCCAGTCTGGGTCAGACCAAAGGTCCATCTAGCCCAGTATCCTGTCTACCGACAGTGGTCAATGCCAGGTGTCCGAGAGGGAGTGAACCTAACAGGTAATGATCAAGTGATCTCTCTCCTGCCATCCATCTCCACAAATTAATAATAAATACCAAAGCCAGCAGTGAGCCAGTCTTGTTAGTTTATCCCAGTGAGTTATGGAAGGCCGGCCCAGTTGTTAAGGCACTAGGCTGAGAGTCAGGTTCAGTTCCCTGTTCCACTAGACTCCTTGTGTGAGCTGTACAATGGGGATAACAGCACCGCCCTGCCTGGAAGATTGTGAGTTGCCCAGATAATCCAATAGTGGGGGCCAGAGAAATGGGCTCAGAGCTTAGGATCACATTTCAGCGGCAGACCAGAGCCCCATTAACTCCAGTACTGGCACACAGGGCTCTGCCCATACAAATCTGACTGCCGGACCTATCTATGCCGCCCGTTTCTGTAGTGTCTGGGCACCTGCCACTCGTTCGGATATTATCTGCCCATAAGGGTCCAATGGGGGCACCTGGTGTTATGGCACGCTGGGGAGGAGGGGGTCATGTCACAAGGGAGCCACTCACAGGGTCCTGCAGCTGCAGCCTAAGTTAAACCAGGTGCTGTAGCAATCATGCAAAGCCGACAGGAGAGAGGAGAGGGAGCCCCCGGACAGGGGACGGAACAGACTCGTTTACAGGGGGCTAGGCTTTCCCTTGCTGCCTCCCTCCTGCAAATAAATCCGCATGGTTGGGACGGTCTCGTGGCTCCACCTTCCCTGTACGAGATGTTCTCTAGACGCTCCTGCAGCGACGCGTGGAAGAAACTTTAAAGGGCTCCGGGATTCCGAACGCGTGACCATGGCAACAGAACGTTGTGCTGACTGTCTCCTTAGCAACGGGCGGGCGCTGCTCCCTGCCTTGCCCTTTTGCAGGCGCTGGGACGGCAGCTGGGGGCCCACGGCTCCCCATTCCCTGAGCCGAGGGTCCCTGCGGGGGGCTGGGCCACGATGGCTTTCGAACTGGAAGAATATCTGCGGGCAGCTTTCCGGGACAAGCTGCTGCTGCCGTGAGTAAGAGCCTTTCCCCCCTACTCGCAGGTAGCTGCTTGTGTGCGAAGGGGGCTGCACTGGGCACCTCTCCGCTCGTGGGAGCCCGCATAATGCTCTAGTTGTAGAGCCAGGCCCTCTGTAGAGCTATGAAGGCACTGGCCCATCTCTGCGCAAGAAGCATGGTAGGGGTAGGCCACCTTTGGCTCAGGCCCTCGGGGAAGTAGACTTCTTGCTGATACTAATGGCAGTGGGTGTCTTTATTTGGGTAGCTGGAGGGATGGCTAATTCTTGGGTTTTGTGCCAGCAAGAAAACACTTAACAGATGCTTCCTGGTGTGATTCTCGGTAGCCTGTTCTAACCCTGCTTGCTGATCAGGGCTGGAACTCTGCCAGCACCCCACAGGGTCCCCAGTAGAGCTGTGCGGAGAAAGCAGATTCTGTTTGGTGGAGGATTTCAATATTACAGAATTTGGTTTCATTCCAATTCGGAACAAAAACCCCAACAGCTTTGAAGTTCTCCATGAAAGTGAACTTTCAACTGGTAGAAGAGGGCCTCATCCTCCCTGATTGAACTAACCTCGTTATCTCTAGACTGTTCTTGCCTGCATATTTATACCGGCCTCTGGAAATTTCCACTACATTCATCTGACGAAGTGGGTATTCACCCACGAAAGCTCATGCTCCAATATGTCTGGTAGTCTATAAGGTGCCACAGGACTCTTTGTCGCTTTTTATGAAAGTGAATGGAGCCCTGCCACAGCGCCCCAAACCCTGGAAGCCCTGGAGACCTGGCCCTGTGGCAGGGGGCTGGGCTGTCTGGCTGCCCTGGAGATGCAGACCCTGCAAAGTCCTGAAATTCCACCTGACACAGTAGTCTGCATGGCTGGCTGCTCCAGGGTGGTGAACCCTGGAAGCCTGGGCTTAGTTGGCAGGAAACCAGGCAGGTTTCTGCTGGAAGCCTGCCTGGTGCTGCCGGTACTTTGGTGTCATCAGACTGGCTCTGCAAAACATTCCAACTTAGCCAAATCAGCCAATTCCACACAGTTATTGAATGTTTCCAGCCAACTCTCATGATTTTGTCATGAGTCTCATGATAATTATTGTTTTCCTTAAAGCCCCAGCTCCTGGAGTCAAGTGGAGATGTGAGGATTTCAGCCTTCATTCTTATAGAAAAAGTAAATTTCAAGCCCTTGTGGCTGTGGAGAAAGCTTCAAAATGTGACTCCAGTGCACCTAAAGGTTCAAAAAGCAGAAGGCAAATAACAAGAACCCCAAACCTATTACTTTTACATAATCTCGTGATTGCAAAGCCAGTCTCATGATTTTTGGTGAGCCTGACTCATGCTTTTTAAACATTTGGGGTTGGCAACACAGGGGGTGCAAAGTTGAAGATGGAACCAGGGTCAGAGGAAGTGAAAATGGGGCACTAGAAGCACTCCACAGAAAAGCACAAACAAAGCTTCATCAGGGTTTTCTAGGAGTGTTGCTTCCTGCTCCTGGGGATGTGGTGAACATTTGATCTTGTACCAAAAGAGCTGCTGTCTGCACTCAGAAATCAGAAGGCCGGTTACAGAAAAATTACAGCACAGGTTAGGAGCATGTGATGATCCCATCTGCTGCCTGCACTCACTTCCCTTGGCTGTACCGTGGTGTATTTTAAGCAATTCCCTAAGCCATGCCCACACTTCATATTGTACATCCATGTATGTCAAAGCAAGGAGGCGGAGTATCACAGCCCTCGTTTTACAGCTTGGTAAACGAAGGCCCAAAGCCCTATCCAACTGCTCCCCGCCCCTTGACAGGACGCCCAGAACTCCCGACCCATCCAACCCCCTCTGCTCCCTGCCTGCCTCGACCCCTCTCCACACACCTGCCCCCCTGACAGCCCCCCCCACCCACCCCCCAACCCATCTAACCCCCCCTGCTCCCTGTCCCTGACTGTCCCAACCCCTCTCCACACCCCTGCCTCCCTGACAGCCCCCCCGAACTCCCGACCCATCCAACCTCCCCTCCCTGTCCCCTGACCAGGGCCGGCTTTAGCAAGAGCCCAGGAATCGGGCTGCACTCCAGCCGGAGCTCCGGCCGGGGTCGTGGGGCTTGGGGCCGGGCCGGAGGTGCTCGGCTGGGGCCGTGCCAGCGCGCTCGGCCGGAACCGGGGCTGCCGCCCTGGGGCCTGAGCTGGGCTGGAGCCGCTGGGGCCGGGGCCGGCGCGCTCAGCCGGAACCAGGGCCGGTGCCTCGGGGCCTGAGCCGAGCCGGGCTGGAGCCGCTGGGGCCGGAGTCGGGGCCAGGGGTGCTCGGCCGGAACCGGTGCCCTGGGGCCCGAGCTGAGCCGGCCAGAGCCGCTGGGGCCGGGCAGGGCTAGAGCCGCTCGGCCAGGGCCAGACTGGGCCGCGCCATGCCTTCACGAGCCATCCTCCTCGCGTCCTCCCCCACCCCAGCTTACCTGCTGCTGCCTGCCTGCCCCGGCTTGTTTTCAGACTTCCCGCGAACATCTGATTTGCAGGAAGCGGAAGGGGGAGGAGCAGGGGGGTGGAGCGTTCAGGGGACAGGAGGAGGGGGAAGACAGATGTGCTTCTTGGGCCGCATGCTAAGGCTGCAAGGGATGTGGGGAGCCGGGAAAGGGCTTTGGCTGCCGAGTGGCACTTGGCCGCCGCTTTTCGGTCTATAAATAGCTGACCGGGGGGAAATCCCGGACATTTTTAGAAATCCCCCCTGGACGGCTATTTAAAGAACGAAAAGCCGGACATGTCTGGGGAAATCCGGATGTATGGTAGCCCTAAAGAATCTAAGTGACAGAACTCTCGTAAGCTCTGCCTGTCTGTGGAGCCACCTACATTATCTTGGGGGGAGCATTGTACTAGGATTGTTCCTCTTTTGTGTGTGCACGTGTGTGCGTGCACACTTATGTGACAGCCATTATCTTGGCAAGTACATAAGATTGAAACAGGGACCTCCAGTGCTAAAAGCATGAGCTGCTACATCTTCTTAGCTGGGGCAGTAACAGACTCATATCTCCTATGGATTGGACATAGGGAGGGACCCATAACACACACTTTGATTAGGTGTAAAGTCATTAGTAATCTTGACATTTAAATTGTCATTAGGTATCAGAGTTAACACCCAGATTGCAAGGAGTGGGATCCGTTTACATGCCTCAGAGCTATTGTTTCCGGCTGCCTGCAGACTCAGACAGATGGCACCACGTTGGTTCACATTCTTTGCCATCAAAAGTGCTAGAGACTTTTTTCTTTTTAAAGCAACACCATCAACTTACTACTTGCATCTGAAAAAGTGAGGTTCTTACCCATGAAAGCTTATGCTCCCAGTACTTCTGTTAGTCTCAAAGGTGCCACAGTACCCTCTGTTGCTTTTTACAGATTCAGACTAACATGGCTACCGCTCTGATACCATCAACTTAGTAATCACTTCTCTGTCTGACCTCCTTTGATATAAATAACACCTAAAAGGACTATAACTGTGTAAGCAGGGCTTGCCTGCCAGAGCACCCTTCTGTGGATGGCCACAGTGCAACAAGCAAGTCCTTCCTTGGTTTCTCCAATAGTGCCCAGCACCAACTGAGTTGCCCAACTTCTCCACCACAGACCAGACCAATGGTTACCTTCTCTGCCCGGGAAAAGACTGTTGTCCCTTTCAGAGGCTAATACAAACCCTGCAGCCTGGCGTAATTTAGTAGTTTCAGCCTCCAGCAGATCCCTCAAAGTCAGACCATTCTACCCCTCAGAACATAATTAGTAAAAATGCAGCAGTTCTCCAGCCCCACCCATATTCCAGGGCCCCCACCTCTGGCAACTGTCTGTGCTGCTTACAACTCTCCTGCAGCCCTCACATCCTTGTAAGAGGGCTCCCGGTACCCTCCACTGCCCGGTCCCTTTGCCTGCAAGTCCTGCCCCTGCCCAAAGGACTCTCCCTCCAAAATCCAGGCTTGGCCTGCTCTGCCGGAGCTGGTTCTTTCCCTTTACCAAGGGGCCCCTGCAGGAGCCAGCTTCTCAACAGGCTTTTCCTGCTCTCACCTGTTAGCACTCCACTACTGCTCCTTCCTCTCCCCCTGCTGCCTGGCTCTTAACAGAGGCCAGGTGCTCTCACTCAGGCTTGCCAAGTGTCTGGTTTTCGACAGAACACCTGGTCAAAAAGGGGCCCTGGCTGGCAGCTCTGGTCAGCACTGCTAAAAGTACGGTTAGCGGCCCAGCAGGGCTAAGGCAGGCTCCCTGGCGCCATGCAGCTCCAGCGGCTGGCATGTCTGACCCCTAGGTACAGGGGTGGCCATGGGGCTCTGTGTGCTGCCCCTGCCCTGAGCGCCAGCTCTACAGCTCACCTTGGCTAGAAACTATGGGCACAGAGCCCCCCGGGTGCACAGTGCGCAGAGCCCCCCGGCCCCTCTGCCTAGGAGACGGGCAGGCTGGCCGCTTCTGGGAGCCACCTAAGGTAAGCGCTGCCCAGCCAGAGCCCGTACCCTGAACTCCTCCTGCGTCCCAACCCCCTGCCCCAGGTCAAAAACCCCTCCTGCAGCCCAACCCCCTGTCACAGCCCTGAGCTGCCTCCCACACCCTAAACCCCTCTTTTCTGGCCCCATCCTGGAGCCTGCACCCCCATCCCCTTGTCCCTGCCTGGTGAAAGTGAGTGAGGGTGGGAAGAGCGAGGGATGGATGGAGCAAGTGGGGGTGGGGCTCAGGGCAGGGACAGGGCAAGGGTGTTTGTTTTTTTTTTGTGCTATTAGAAAGTTGGCAACCCTGCACTCAGGCCCTTGCTGGAGGTGGACTGGACCTGTTCCTTCTTAAAGGGCCAGTCACCCGGTGACAAATTGGAAGCGATTTGGGAAAAGAGCTGTCACCTTTTTTGGTTTCAGTTTGTTGCTTTGGGCCCAGTCGAGCTTGCTGTTGCCCTGCACATTCGTTAAGGAGTCACTTTTCCCTGTCGTTTCTCTAACAGTAACATGGGGGAGAAAAAACTCCCCCATAAAACGAATTGGAAACCTGTGAGTGTGAACCCACCATCTCTGTTTGGGCACCAGGCAGGCTGTGGATTAGAAACCACTTTCCGCTCATCCTCTGGGATAGATCAGGGTGGAACTGGGGGAAAAGCTAGTACTCATGGCTCTGTTCCCCCAAGGCCAGCCCTGAAATTAGCCGGTTGCCTGCTGACTGCGCATCCCTTGACATGAAAGTGTCCATTTGGAGCACAGGGTGGTGGTCACTGAGGAGAAGTGCTGGCTTGCGCAGCTGGCAGTGGCCCAGCCCATGACAGGGGGTCCAAGTAAATGTGGCATTTGCAGTAAGAACAAGTGTGGTGCCCTTGTATCTCAAGGGTTCCGTACCCAGTCCGGCGTACCCCTTTCGGCATCCCCGGTGCCACTGATGGCAATGGAGGCTGAAGAGGAGTTAGCAGAGCTCCATCAGGGGCCAGGTGCGGTGCTGCCACTCACCCATTTGTTCCTCCCCTGCAGGAAAATGCCTGAAAGAGAAGACGACTACCTGACCCCTGCCACCCGCCTGCTGGAGAAGAGGAGGGAGCTGGCAGAGGTGGAACAAGCCCTGTTGGCACAGAAAGAGGTAAACCCAGCTGCACAGGGCCTTGCCCGGGCTGTGCCTGTTAACTTGAGGTTCATGATTCCTAAATGGTGGGGTCCCTGGATGGGCGAGGGGCTGGGGTGGGGCATCAGGGCCTCAAAGGAGGTTGAGAATGGAAAGCGAGTCCTTACTGTTTTCATGTCACTGGGCTGCACTGTGGGGAGTGGCTGGTCACTTCCTGAGGGCTCAAGGGCAGAAGGAGAGAGGCACAATGCAATCAGTGGAGAAAACTCCTGCTTTAAAGAAACCCAACCTCACTGGACTGGAGCTGGTTGGGAAAAATGCTTCCCCACGCCTCCCCCACTCCCCATGGAAAATTGCAATTGTTCAGAGAAAATTCAAATAACCAAAAGATTTTGGCCCAAACCTGAAAAGTTTAGCGGCAAAAAATGCTGCTGCAGTTTGTAAAGCACTATCGGTTACTGTGGTGTGCCAGTGTTATTACAATAAATGTGATTTTGCCCAGCATTGATCGGCCTATTAATCTGATATGCCACAGTGTGGCCAAGTATGTACGTAGTGAGAGAGAAGAGTACAAAACGCTTTGGTGATGTAATAATAGTTACAGAAATAACGAGCAGAAAACAATCAAACAGGACATTTAGAGAATTGTGTAATATAGAGAGAGATTTAATGTAATGGCCGAGCAGTGGCAGGGGAGAGGGACTAAGAGATGGGCAAGGGGAAAAAGCTTTCAGATGAGATTTTAAGAGTTGGCAAGTCCGTTAATGAGATGGCAGTTGCTGCAGAGGAGAAGGCCCCTGCACCAGCAGTGGCCATCACTGGATCCTCAGTATTAGATCAAGTGTGTCCGTAAATGTTTTGGATGGAACCTAGAATGTTGTTTAACGGGGGTTTGTCCTGACTCATAGGGCCCCTCACTCTGTCCCCAGGCTCCCCACCCCTTGGACTCCCATACATGCTCTGTGCTGCAGGCCAGATGTTCCTGCATAGACAAAAAAGGTGTGTATTTTGTTCTGTGATTACACAGCACCTAGCAGTGGGGTCCTGGTCCGCTAGGCATTACCACAATACAAATAATTGCCACTAACAATGGTCCAGATCCTCAAAAGTATTTAGGTGGCTAATTCCTGTGGAAGCCCCCAGTCTAGCAGGCAATGCAGCTTGATATTCAGCTCCCCTGTGACTGCTACGGCCGACCCAAGGGACAGTGACAATGGTGGTGCCCTGGTAACACTGGCCAATCCTTTGGACATGGAGCTACAGGGGATTAAGAGGAAACAGGGACTAGATCCACCAGAGTGCCAGGGAGGGCTTTGCACAGAGCGTTTAGTCAGCACTCCGCTCCTTGGTTCTGTATAACTCCTGCCACTTGGGCTGATAGCAAGGCAGGAACCTGGGACCTTCTGTGCTAAAAGCATGATTCTCTGCTGCTTGTGCTGAAGGGCTAACTCCCTCAGTTGGTAGCACTAGTAGGCTTGTATCCTTGTATGTGGATGAGCCATTAGAAGGAGACCGTAAGGCCCACGTTCTGGCAGCATGTTACCCTCACTCTACAGAACACTCCGCATTAGGCAGACCTGCTGCTGCTGTTCCAGCACTGCAGGGGATGCAGCCTTGAAGCCCTCTCTTCCCAGACGCTGAGCCCCCTCACCCAAGCCCAGGTGCTCTGAGGGTCCTTGCCCCCCTGTTGGTGAAGGCTCAGGAAGGATTGCTTGGGCTGGCCCCACCTCCTGACTGGCCTTGTCCTGGCCTCCTGTAGGAGTTCCAGATGAAGATGGAGAGCCTGCAGCAGCGCCGGAAGGAACTGCAGTACAAGGAGGGGCAGCTCAAGGAGGCCATCTTCAAATTTGACAAGTTCCTAAAGGTACAAGTCCCACATGGAGATCCCGGGGCCGGGAGGAAAGCCTGCTGGCTGGGGTGGAGATGGACTGTACCTGGAAGGTATTGCTCTTGCCAAACTAAACTAAACAGAGCAGGTGTGTGTCAAATCCATTTCCACTGGATCATAGAATCAATCATAGGACAGGAGGGGAACTCGAGAGGTCATCTAGTCCAATCCCCTGCACTAATGGCAGGACTAAGTATTGTCCCTGACAGGTGTTTGTCTAACCTGCTCTTAAAAATATCCAATGATGGAGATTCCACAACCTCCCTGGGAAACTTATTCCAGTGCTTAACCACCCTGTCACTTAGGAACTTTTTCCTAATGTCCAACCTAAACCGCCCTTCCCCCAATTTAAGCCCATTGCTGCTTGTCTTATCCCCAAAGATTGAGAACCATTTTTCTCCCTCCTCCTTGTAACAACCTTGTTATGTACTTGAAAACTGTTATGTCCCCTCTCTGTCTTCTCTTCTCCAGACGAAACAAACCCAATTTTTTCAATCTTCCCCCATGGATCATGTTTTCTAGACCTTTAATCATTTTTGTTACTCTTCTCTGGACTTTCTCAAATTTGTCCACATCTTTCATGAAATGTGGTGCCCAGAACTGAATGCAATACTTCAGTTGAAACCAAACTCAGCGCAGAGTAGAGCGGAAGAATTACTTCTCGTGTCTTGCTTACAACACTCCTGCTAATACATCCCAGAATGACGTTATTGCTTTTTTTTTTTCCCCCCCCCGCCCCCCCCCCAACAGTGTTACACTGTTGACTCATATTTAGTTTGTGCGTCTCTATAACCTTCAGATCCCTTTCCCCAGTACTCCTTCCTAGGCAGTCATTTCCCATTTTGTATGTGTACAACTGATTGTTGCTTCCTAAGTGAAGTACTTTGCATTTGTCCTTATTAACTTTCATCCTATTTTCTTCAGACCATTTGTCCAGATCATTTTGAATTTTAATCCTGTCCTCCAAAGCATTTGCAAATCCTCACAGTTTGGTATCATCCGCAAACTGCCATTATCTAAATCATTGATGAAGATATTGAACAGAACTAGACCCAGAACTAATTCCCGTGGGACTCCACTTGTTATGCCCTTACAGCATGACTGTGAACCACTGCTCCCTGGGAATGACTTTCCAATCAGTTACGCACCCACCTTATAGCAGTTCAATCTAGGTTGTATTTCCCTAGTTTTTGTTTATGAGAAGATCATGCGAGACAGTATCAAAAGCCTTACTAAAATCAAGATATACCACGTCTACCGCTTCCCCCCACCCACAAAGCTTGTTACCTGTCAAAGGAAGCTATTTGTTTTTGATAAATCCATGTTGACTGTTACTTATCATCTTATTCTCTTCTAGATGTTTGCAGATTGATTGCTTAATTGTTTGCTCCATTATTTTTCCAGGTACTGAAGTTAAACTGCTTGGTCCGTAATTCCCCGAGTTCTCCTTTTTAGAGATAGGCCCTAGATTTGCCCTTTCCAGTTGTCTGGAGTCTCTCCCGTCTGCCAGGACTTCTCAAAGATAATCACTAATGGCTCAGCTATCTCCTCAATCAGCTCCTTGAGTGTTCAGATCACCAGGGCCTGATGAATTCCATCCTAGAAGACATCCAACTTGTCCCAGAGATTTTTAACTTGTTCTTTCCCTATTTTAGCCTCTGGTCCTACCTTGTTTTCATTGGCATTCACGATGTCAGATGTTCAGTTGCTACAAACCTGTTTGGTGAAAACAAACAAAGTCATTTAGCACATCTGCCATTTCCCTCATCATCCAAATTCCTCAGCACATCCAGGCACACTAATGACCTCAGCCACAGAGTCTTGCAGCTACCAGGATCCAGTTTGGGCTCTGCTCTCAGCCACACATTTTGGTTCCAGACTCTAGGTGCATTTGGATCCAGGGTTCTGGTTCTGCCCACTTCTGATTCCCTAAAGTACACAAACAGTGCAACTTATCAGTGGGGATTGAATCAGGGATCTAAAGCAGAAGCTACAACAGCTCGAGCTAAAGGAGCAGCTTCTCCAGTAGGTGTCAGTAGAAGGTTGTTACCCTAACACAGAGCCCTCTGGTGTGGCAGCAGTGCTACACAACAAGCATGCGGGCTCAGCGTGGTGGGGAGCTTGCCCTTTGACGTTACCTGGTTCCCTGTGTTGTGGGTGGCAGGACAATGACGCCAAGCGGAGCCGGGCACTGCACAAGGTGAGTGAGCAGCGGGAGCAGGTGGTGCAGAAGGTCGTGGAGGCCATGCGGTTGCGCCAGGAGATTGCCCGGCTGCTCGTGGAGAGGGACAGGCTGCAGCGGCGCCTGGAAGCCCATGCCATCTTCCGGAGCTATCTCCAGGGGGTGTTGGAGAAGACCGAGCAGGTGAGGGGGGGACTCTTCAGGGAGCTGCTGCGGGGAGGGGGGGGGAGTCAGGAGCAGGGGGCACTACCTGCCTCTAGATGCCCCCATGCCAACTTCCCCACTCCCCATGGTCTACCTGATCCCCTCCCCAGCTCTGCACTGGCCCCTTCCCAGTTACTGACCTTCCCTGTGCTGGAAAGCACCCCGACACCCCCTGCAAGTGCTCAGTCCCTCCCCAACTGCTAAAGTCCCCAGACAAGTGCTGGCATTTCCCCTCCCAGGTTCCTGCGCCACCCCCCCCATGCCCTGGCCCACTGCTGTTACCGAGCCACCCTGACCTCCAGTGCCAGCAACAAGTGACCTGAGTACTGTTTCCGGGCCACAGCATCCGTCCGCCACAACCTCCCCTCAGCTGCAGCACCCCTCACCCCACTACCTTGTGTCCCCTCACAGCACCCCTGCACACACTACCCCGCACCCTCTCATGGCCACAGCACCCCATGCCCCCAAAACTGCCCCGCATCCCCTCACGGCCACAGCACCAGTCACCCACAACTGCCTCTCACAGCTGCAGCACCCCCTCACTACCCCATGCCCCCTCACAGCTGCAGAACCAGTCGCCCATAACTACCTCTCACGGCTGCAGCACACCCACCCACGGCCACAGCATCCGTCACCCACAAGTGCCCCTCACATCCGCAGCACCATCCCCACCACAACTGCCCCACGCCCCGTCATGGCCACAGAACCCTGTCACCCACAACTGCCCCTCATGGCTGCAGCAGCACCCTCACACACACAACTCCCCCTCGCTTCTTCACGGCTGCAGGACCTGAGTCCTGCTTCCGGGCCACAGCCACAACCTGTCAGCCACAACCTTCCCTCAGCTGCAGCACCCCTCACCCCACTACCCTGTGTCCCCTCACGGCCGCAGCACCCCCCCCCCCACACACACACACTACCCTGCACCCTCTCACGGCCACAGCACCCCATGCCCCCACAACTGCCCTGCAACCCAAAACTGCTCCTCACGGCTGCAGCACCCCCCACTCCAGTACCCCGTGTCCCCTCACGGCCACAGTACCCGGCGCCTACAACTGCCCCGCGCTCCCTCATGGCCACAGCACGCCCTTCACCCATAGCTTCCCTTCATGGCTGCAGCACCCCCCCCCCCCCCCCCCGCACACAACTGCCTCGCGCCCCCTCCCGGCTGCAGCACCCGAGACCCACAAGTGCCCTGTGCTCCCTCACAGACGCAGCACCCTTCCCCCACAACTGCCCCATGTTCCCTCACGGCCCCGGCACCCGTCCCCCACATTTGCCCCACGCCTCTTCAAGGCCACAGCACCTCCCCCTCCTCCCCACAGGTGCCCTGCGCCCCCTCACGGCCGCAGCAGCCATCACCCACAGGTGCGTCTCACGGCTGCAGAACCCATGCACCCTCATGGTCATGGCACCCATCCTCCACAATTGCCCTGTGCCTCATCAAGGCCACAGCACCTTTCCCCCCAACTGCCCCGCGCCCCATCATGGCTGTAGCTCCCCCCCACCCCCAACTGTCCCATGCCCCTCATGGCCACAGCATCTGTCACCCATAACTGCCCCCCAGGATGGCAACATCCTCCCCACAACTGCCCCGCACCTCCTCATGGGCGCAGCACCCTTCCCCCACATGCCCTGTGCCCCCTCATGCCCCAGCACCCCCCCACAGCACTTCCCCACCACTCCTCAGAGCTGCAGCACCTGTCACCACAACTGCCCTGGTCCTCTCAGCCAGAGCAACCTCCCCACCCCCGCCAAGTGCTCTGATCCCTCCCCAGATGATGCCCTTGGGGAGGTTTGTAGCCTGAAACTGGTGGTGCTGAAACAAGCTAGCCCTGCCCCTTTGTGCATGAGGAGGTGGTCTCCCCTGGGTTAAGCGGTGCTGGAACACGCCATGCTCTGCCTGCAGCACCAGCTGCTCTAGGAAAGCCACTAGGCCCCTCAGGCTCGACCCAGCCACTCAGTAACCTCGTCTGTGGGAAGGGGCCCCAGTGCAAGGAGTAGGGTGGGAGGTGGCTGGTTCTGGCTCAGATCCCAGTGACCCACGGTGACTTGGACACTCCACCCAAACCTGCTAGAGCAAGATGCACAGGGGATGCTGGTGCACCAGGGGCAGGCAGGGAACGAAGCATCACAGGGTGGGGGAGGTCCCTGACCCAAAGTAGAGATGCACTCGGTGTAACAACGGGACAGCCGAGCCCTGCTCATTCAAATCAGCGTAACCCTTTCTTGCGCCACCTGTGAAAGGGACTCAGTTCCCAGGCTGCAGGCCTGCCCCTCTGTCCTGAATGAGCACCCCTAAACCTCGGCCTCCCCCATTGTCCCTTCCTCCCCCACCGTCCCCTCCCCGGGCAGTTTCAGGACATCCAGCCGCTGATTGACCGCTTCAGGACGCTGACTGCCACCCACGCGGTGCTGGTGCAGCAGGACCTGGGGAGCCGGGAGGCGATGGCGGAGACGCAGGCCCAGCTCCAGCAGTACCTGGCGCAGAGCAGCAACCAGATCATGCAGCTCAACAACCAGCTGGCCCTGCTGCAGGCCCAGCGGGAGCAGGCCCGGGCCAAGGTGCACCAGTGGGTAAGTGGGGAGACTGCAGCCCTCCAGCATGCCAGGGGCAGAGGGGTGGGGACTGTCAGGGGGCTCCACTGGCCCTATGGAACTGGGGCATGGGGCAGGTTCCTAGGGGCTCCTTCGGCCTTGCGGGGCAGGGACGTATGGCCAAGTCCCGGGGCGCTCTCAGCCTCCGTCAGTGGCCCCAGTGACTCCCACACCACTTCCACGATGGACGCTGCTGCCTGAAGGCCACCGCCCACCCGCATTGACCTACCCTGAGCTGGAGGGGGTATTGGCCACAGCCCTGCTCTGCCGTCCCTCCCCAGCTGGGCCCTTGCTCGCTGCCAGCTCGGCGGGGCTGGCAGTCCATCCAGAATGGCTCCTGCCCTCCCCCTCGCTTTCCCTAAATAGAACATGTGTGAATCTGGGGGGGCTGAGTGAGCTGGGCCCGGTTCCAGGCTCGCCCATGCAGCATGCTGGTGCCTCCGGTGAGCAGGCTGGAGAGCAGGGTGGCTGGTGATGTAGCCCCTGCGAGCAGGGTGCTGAGGGAGGGATGGGGGTGCAGCAGGTGCAGAGCAAACAGTGCAGGGGTAGGATCAGACCGACTTGGTGTGTCTATAACCCCTGTGCTAGGCCCAGGCATGAGCCTGCAGGGTGCAACATCACCCCCAACCCATCCCCCCTCATGAGCCTGGGGGGCGTGGGAGGGCAGTGCAGATCAGGCTCTGTCATGCCAGCTTCTAGCATCAAAAGCATCTTCTGGACAGGCTCTGTCTGTGGACCCCCCAAGGGACCTGTGAGCTGTCTGTGCTGAAGTGGCTCCCTCTTGCCCACTGGGCAGGGGGTGGGTCTCCATTACTCACCAGGCACAGCCTTGTGGGCTGCATTAGAATGAGGTCACCCCAGGTATTGGCACTTGTGCCCCTCTGAGGATTTGAACTCAGGCCTGCCAGAGCGCAGAGTAGGAACACGGGCATGCCCCCGCTGGAGGCTGCTGTCTCACAGCTGGTGCCATGTGGCTCTGTGGTGGGTGCTGCTGCAGGGTGCCAGGCCCACAGGACTGGAAGTGCAAGTGGACAGCTGGGCTCAGCCAGGTAGGAGCCAGGATGCTGGGGTTCTGCTCTCCACTCTGCTGCCGGTGTGTGGCCTTGTCCTGAGCAAGCGGCCCTCTTCCACCCTAGGCAAAGTGGGGATAATCCATCCCTACTTCCCAGGGCCGGGGAGGCTTAGTTCACAGCTGGGGACGTTGTCAAGGGGAACGAAGGCAGGAGCCCCGTGGTCAGAGGGAACAAAGAGGAACATGAGGCAGCATTGCTGGGGATGGAGCAACTGATCAAAGAATCTGCTGCAGGAGGAAGATGAGGGCCCAATCAGTGAGGGAGGGGCCTCATCTGTCCCCAGAGCAGGGACAACTATCGCTGGCTGTGTGGCCTTAACCCAGTCCTGGTGCATGGAGATTGCTGGCCGGGTATCACTGCTCTAGCGAGGGTGCTGAGACCCTTCAGGGCTGGTCTCCTCCTGTGATATAGGGCAGATGCGATGCTTGGCTGGGGCAGGCAGTTTCGGAAATGTGGAGTGGGATGCAGTGCCTGTGTCAAGGCATCCCATAACCCTCTGCTCCAATCTCAATGCAGGAGTCCAAGTGGACTGAGATCCAGAGCACAGCCGCCAAGAAGACCCTGCAACTGGGGCAGATCAAGATGGCTGCCCTCAACCTCTTCCAGCTGGCGACAAAGCAAATGAAGCTGCAGGTGGACGTCCCCCTGGAGGACACAGAAACCCAGCTTGACACGGTCAGAGATGCAGCTGCCCTTCACGGCATTTGGCTTTCCCCAGCCCTATGCTCTGGAGGCTAGAACACAGCCTACAGCCAATGCTTCTGCACCACCCTGTACAGCACCTCTCACTGGAAGAGGCTGGGACTGGAGTAGCCAATACTCCTGTCCCACTCCCTAGTGTCCCTCCTGGGACAGGACAGGCCCAGTAGCTGTGAGCCCCTCTGTACCCAAGGCTCCTACAGGGAGTGGGTCATACTATTTGCTACAGCAGCCCCTGCTGGGATTTCTCCTTTGAAGGCTCGCTGTGTTTTCAGGACATCACTGGCTGGATCCAGGTAAAGTTCCTTCCTAAAGCAACCACGCTCTGTCTCCATCAGGTTCAGCTCTGCATGCTCGACCTGGCTGACATCCTTGCTGACCTCCGCCAAGGGGAGCCCTCGCCTGCTGCTGCCAGCTAAGCCACTCAGCATCCTCCCAGCTGCACCGCCTCCACTGTGAGTTCTGCTGCGGAGGCTGGCTTTGGGCAGCCCTGATTTCCACCCTCTTCCCCCACCTGCCTGAATGTAGCTTGCACCTTGTAACGAAATCAGGCATGGGGCTTACTGCTGCTTTCCAGGGGGCTAAGCCTCATATCACTGACTCGCCATCCTCCAAATCCCCTCCAGCTCCTGCCCCAAAGGGTTTACCCTGCGTTGGGTCAAAGCACCACCCCAGCAGCCTGAGCTAGGCTGGAATGAATGCAGCATTTCCCCACCTACACCTCTTAGTTTATGCAAAGATCACAGACACACTCACCAATCCGTGCAGAGACCAGCAAAGTCTGTGTTAGATGGGCCAATGGGTGGATGGAGGGGGAGGGCAGGCACTGGGGAGCCTCCTCCCACAGTTCATGTCCTACAAATTACCCACTAAACAGCTGTGACCCTGCTTTTTACTGGGGAGGTACCACTCCCACAGCTGCTCTTTCCAGCCAGACACTGCTGGCAGGGAGATGCTGGGGGGTGTCCTGCCTGAAATTAACAAACCCACCCCACTGACCATAGCAGCTGGGGTCGCAGGAACCATGGGCAGGGGCTGACTGGGCCACGGCTCCTGAATGCCCGTGTTTGAGGGAACCTGCTGGAGTCGATCCTGCTCAACCATGGCTGGGAGCTGCCAGCTCCTCCCATGTTTCCAGTGGCCTAGAAGGGCCCTGGGTCACAGAGTCCCGGCCCTGCTAGTGTAGCAGCCCCCGCACATCAGCCCATTCCTAAACTTCCAGAGCTCCCGCTTCAACGAATGTAGTTGTTTGAGCCCCTGCTCCTATGCAGGGGGGCTGGTCCAGAACCTCCCTCCTCTGAGGGCTAGAAACCATCTTCTCATTCCAGCCTCAGTTCACCCCATACCCTGCCCCGAGCCCAGGCTACAGCTGTGTTGGCACCACCAGGCTGGGGAGCAGTGCTGCAGGCTGACTGAGCACCACCCTAGTGAAATGGTGGGAGGTTCCACTGTGGACAAAGCCTGCATTCGAAAAACAACTCAACCATGCTTGTGAGCCCGTGTGATGGCCACCATCCCTGTGACTGAACTGGAACCCTCTGGAGTTGAACACAGGTGGGGCTCCAGCTTGAGCTAAGGGGTCCAAGCTGGAGGACTCATATCCGCTTTGGCTCAGGCACACACAGCTGATACATCCTGACTCCTGGGCTAGACCCAGTTCTACACCTCACGTGGCTCCTGCCTGTGGAGCCATAACCATGTCTGTATACCTGGTGCTACAGTCTGGGTCTTTGATCCTAGCCCTGTGCACAGTGGCAAAAAGAAACCATGCTGGAACACGATCCTATCCCAGCTGTGGTTAAGCCTCATTGTTTGTGTGGTAGAAAGGGCCAAGCCAGGTGGGCTCACATGGCAACTGGAAGGCTACTGCTTCCCCTGCACTACATTTGTCTTCTCTGTTCCATGGCAGCTGGACCAGGGCCTTGTGCCAACAGGCACCAGACCTGTCAGAGCAGCTTCCTCTCCTGCTGCCCCATGGAATCATCGCACCTGCAGCCTTTGCATGTGCTATGGCCACTTCTATGGACAGCCCCAAGCAGCAGGACTTTGCTGCCTAGGAGAAGGCTCCTGAAATGATGGGACAGAAGTCAGTGATCTTCAGGTATTTCCAGCCATCAACTCTGCCTACTGATGCACCATTAACCCCGAGGTCTGGAGTCTTCCAACCTTCTTCTGTAACATCAGGACTGATGTAGAATGCACAGCCCCTCTGGGGAAATACTTTGTTCCATCCTTGAGCAATTCAGGGATTAAAGCAGCAACTGTCTGACCCAGTTTAAAACACTTCATCACCTCCTTGATTTAGTTAAACAAGGTTCCAAAATCCAACCTGTGGGCATGCACAACAGCTGGGCCCAACTAGCCTCGGTCAGTTTCTCCAGCCAATGTCCCCTTAGGCTCTTGTCTGTGTTGCACGCACAGCAAGGAGGTTGAAAGACAATAGAAAAAATTGTTTATTGGAGTAAAAGTGTGGGCCATTATTTACATTGACTTTTGATACAAAGCTTAGTTCAATTTAGGCTGAAATAAAAGTAAGGCCCCTTTTTAAAAACAAGTCAAACTCTGCTCCATTTCCCCACTTTGCATACTGCCACGCAGCCCTGAGCAGCAGAGAACAGCTGAGGGGACCCAGGAAGCATCTAAAGTCTCAAGCAAGTGATGTTTTCTCACTGCAGGTGGCTGGCTCAGGGACTGCACATGCTGCCTGTTGCCACCTGCACTGTTATAGGCGACACTGGATTGCAGAAGTATCTTTAACTGTCCCAGTTTGTACTGGCCATGGTGTGGCTGCCCATTGCACCTTTACTCATTTTCCTTTGGGGACATCCCTCCATCTTTTTATGTGCCGAGAGTGGAGGACCTTGCACAGCTGGTATCAGAGGAGAAAAACACCCCCATACTTCTCTGTAGAAAGCACATGTGCAGGTTTTCACCAACAGTTTTGGGGGTTCTTTATTAAAAGATGGATTTTCTAATCATCTCTTGCTCTAGCATTGGCTTTTCTTTGTGGGAGCGCTGCCTCCCCCACAACTGACATAGGTGGGAGGGGATGGTGTGTCACAGGCAACAGGGAGCCTGGAGGACACTTACTGCTCCCACCAATGGTCACATACTGAAGAGGCAGGGGAGTATCCGCAACTGGATAAGGAGCTAAGCCTTGAAACTAAGGATCTGTCTGGCTAGAGGCAGAGAAATAGAATTACCAGGTGAATACAGCTGGACAGGAATGATTAGACAGTGCACAGGATTGGGACTCTGACTGGGCTTTAGTCCTAGCTCTGCCACTGGCCTGCTGGGTGACTTTGGGCAAGTCACTCCCTGTGCCTCAGTTTCCCCATCTGTAAAATGGGGACAATACTGACCTCCTTTGCAATGCGCTCTGAGATCTATAGCTCTTATTACATAAATACCATTTTGAAGCTAGGCCCAGAAAGTGAGTGCTCTTCTCTAAAACCCCTCGCTGCTGTTACCTTTCGGCACAGGGGGCTTTGAGGTCAAATTCATGCATGGTCTAGCTTACACTTCCTGGAGAGCGGGCTCTCCAGGAACAAATGAAATCAGGGAGCAGCAAGCATTGCTGCTGTCCACAGGGGAGGGGGAGGGAAGGTGCGATGATCAGAAACTGCTTTTAAAAGCCACCTCATGCAATGTCAGGAACATCCTTTGGGAGAAGAGGTGAGTAATTGGTGAAAACCAGTTCAGACTAGGGCCATCTTTCAGCAACCATAACAGCTTCTGCTGGAAACTTTCCGGAGGTACTGACTAGAGGGACAGGCAGCCAGGCCTGCCCTGCCCCTGCCCAGCTCTGTTCCCTGGCCAGCATTCCCGCCATCTCCCCCCACCCCTGAGCTGCATTCGAGACAAACATCCAACAGAAACTGAAAACCAACCAATGTCCTTTAATGGCACCCGCCCAGGGCAGAGTGTGCATGGGGCAGCTCACCCCCAGAAAGGGGAGATGGCTGGGAATCAGCCCTTCACTCAGACCAGGCCTGCTGCCCTCCCACGCTCCATTCTTTACATCCTTTTCCTCATTTTCCCCTTCTTGGCAGCACCCCGGCCGAACGCCATCCTGCGCAGCTCCTGCACCCGCTGCCGCTTCTTGCCTTTCAGCCGCTTCAGGCCGCCCGTCTGCAGAAAGTTCTGCTTGGCCACCCGCTTCCTCTGCTTTAAGATCTGCTGCTTGTTCTTCAGCTCCGAGTGCACCCTGCCCTGCTGGGAGCCGTGTTTCCCAGGGGCGGGCGCCAGCTGCTTGCCTCCTGCCGGGGGAATGAGTTACTCAAAACCCTCCCCCTGCTCAGCTCCCGACAGGCACCTTGCCCTGGGGCCAGGACGCTGGCTCAGGGACTGAGCTAGAGAGCCATGCCAAGGGGAATGGACTCTAGCAGGGAACAGGGCTGGCACACAGAGCGGAGCCCCGCACAGCTGGCTGGGCTCCAGGGTGGTAGCAGTTCTCTAGCCAGCAGTGATGTGGACGCTATCCTGTATATCAGCCTGCCTGGATCCCCCAGGCACCAATGTCTGCACAGGGCAGGGCCTTCACCCCCAGGCACTCACCTCTGCCCCTGCGGTGCGCCCCGCCTCTCGGCTCGCTCCCCGCCTCCTCCTCGGAGTCCCACTCCTCAACTTTGTATTTCTTCTTCCACTTCTCATAGCTGGGGTGGCGGGTTAAGGAAAGGGCTGGGAGGCAAGCCCTCCGCGCTGTCTCCCCTCACCTTAATCCCAATCCCTGCGCTTCCCTTCTCAAGCTCGGGGCCCCAAGGCATCGGGAAGGAAGAGGGCCCGGCCGGCTGGGGCTGGCAGTTGCAGCGTTCTCCCCTGTGCCTGCTACCGCGGTTTCTCCCTCGGCAGAAGACTTTCCTGGAAGGAAGCCCAGGCTCCTACCTCCCCAGTGCATAAGATCCCCAGCTGCAAAGCTCGGCCACGGCCAGCAGGCGGCCACGCCATCCTGCTATTGCAAACTGGAATTGCCTCTGCCCCTCTGCAGCAGCCACAGAAGTGCCCCGCCCCTTGCTGCTGGAAACAGCTGCTCCCTGCCCTTCAGAAGCACACCCTCTGCAGTCGCCACGCTGCCCTGCAGTCAGGAAGCCCTGGGAGGACAGAGAGCAAGAGCCCCTTGGGCATGGCTGGATACACGTCACTCCCTGCCCTGCCTCCGCCTCGGCCTGTCAGGAGTGCCCCCAGCCCAGCCCCAGTCTGGAAGGATACAGGTTGTTCTTGTAGGAGCCGCTGATGTACCTGCCACTCTCTGTGCAGATTTTCTTCTTGTCCTCTTGGCCAGTTTTCCCCACGAACCGCTTCTTCTTGCGGTCCCTGGAGTGGAGGCAGGGCAGCGGGGTGGAATGGCGTTGCAGGGGAGAGAGAAATGGGGGCTCATCGATCAGCCCCACCTGGAAGACTGAGCGCTCTCCCCCCAAGCCCCAGGGGCACAAGCAATCAAGCCCCAACCCAACTGGTTGGTGGAGAGAATCCCACCCTCAGCTGGCACCGTGGCACTCACACCCCCAGCCCTCAACAGAGCAAGGACAGGGTGATCAGGCAAAATCCACCATTTGGTGCTGCCTGCTGGGGATCAAAGGGCCCCCGCCAGGTGGGGAGTGCTCTGTGTGAGGGGCAGCTGTCCCTATGGCCCTCCCCACAGCAGGAGCCTTTTCTCGCTGGACTGCTGCTGCCCCCTACAGGTCAGGCACTTACCACTTGAGCAGCTGCTTGGTCTTGCTCATGTTGTGGGTCTCGTCTCCCAGGAGGTCGAGCATGGCGCCAGAAGCCTGCTGCTCAAAGGCGCTGCCCTCCCCGCCAATGCTCAGCCTGGACACGGGGGAAAGGCAGAGGTCAGAGGCATTCGGGGAGCTGGGAGAATCAGGGGATCCCGCCGCTGGGGGCGTTGGTCAAAGTGACTCACCCCCGCTCGCTCTCCAAGTCCTTGGGCCGGTAGGGAATGTAGAACTCCTCATCCCGCTGTGCCTCATGCCGCTGTTTCTTCCTGAGGCCCTCTCCCACCTGGTGCCGCTTCCGCTTCCTGCCCACCACGGCGGAGAACACTTCCTGGGACACAGATCAGACAGGAGGGCCAGGTCCACAGCCAACCCCCCCACCCTACTCTCCAGGCAGGACCCGCTAAGCCAGCTTACCCAGCTGGTGCCTTGGATACAGATGCCCACCCAACCCCTGCCGCTGTGCAATGCTACCAATTGTACAAACTGTTCCCTGTCCCCGGCACAGTCACACCAGCCCCATCTCAACACACAGACCGGCAAGTGTTACCGGGGCCATGACATTAGCCAGCCCTTTGATCCCCCAGCCATGGGCTGACACTACACAGTGCAGGGCTCGGGGCCGGCCAGGCGGGTTGCTTCCCAGAGTCCCCAGGCAGGCCCTGTGGTGGATGTGGTTGAGAAGCTGGCACCCTCCAAGGCCATACCTGGAGGTTTGCTTCCTCCTCCTCAGGGGCAGGGACTGCTGGGTCCTGGCCCCCCAGCGCAGCCCCAGCCCGTCTCTCCTGCTGCCCCCTCTGGTACTTGTCAATGAGGCTGCGGTCGCGGCTCCGCTTGGCTCGCATCACATCGCTGGCCAGGGTCTTGTTGGTGGCGTTGATCTCAAAGATGGTCTGGTCGGAGAGATGGAACCCGTGAGCGACGCGTACCCTGGGAGACCCCTCCCCTCGCTCTCCCTGGGGGCAGGCGGAGCTGTCTGCTGGGCTCGCAGTTCAACCTGGCGGTCTCTGGTCCCAGGGGCTGGTGGAACTGTTCATTCAGCACCTGTCACACAGCGAGGGAGCTGGCCCAGCAGCATCCCAGCAACCCTGGTGCAGGCAGGAAGCATCTTCCCAGAGCCTGAGGAGCAGTACTTGCAGCTGAGTGCCAGCTTCTTTGCTTCCCACCTTAAACTCCTGGGCAGCTGCATCTCAGTGGAGGGGCAGCGATCGATCCCTAAAGCACACTCCCTTGCACCATAGAGGTGCTGCGAGGGTTACTGCTACCCCTCCCCCCCAGGGGTGAGCCTCATTCTCTGGGCTGCCAAGGTGGATGGACAAGATTCAGTTCAGTGGCACTCTGGCTGGGTCGCTGCCCCTGGCCAGCCCCCTCGCTCTGACACGAGGCAATGCCGCTGGTAGCTTTGGTGTGAGCGCCCTTCCCCACAGAATAGGCACGGGGCCTGGTGTCAGATCACGGCTTGTACTCACTGCTTTGGATCTGTAGGTTTTAATGTTGTCCACGAACTTCAGTCTCTCCAGCTCATCCTCCCCAAAGCAAGAACCTTCGAGCCAGGAGCCCAGAGAGAGAGGAAGGGGGACACAGAACGGTGAGTGCCTAATACATATCCAAGCAGGAAACGCCAGCGTTCTCTCAGCTGTTCCAGGCCCAATCTCCCCCAGCAGGGGGTGCTGTAGGCAATGCTGGACGAGCACTGGCTATGGGGAGCGCCCCACTGCTCCAGCAGGAAGTGTGGTAGGGAACAGTGCAGGAGCAGCTCCTGCTCTAGCCTCACCCAATGGGCCCCGCTGCAGCTCCCGCCATGCCAGGAGGGCGCAGACAGAGACAGGCACTCACTGAAGAGCGGGTGGATGCCCAGCAGGGAGAAGTCCAGCTCCTTCACCCTCTTGACAGACTCGGGCGAGGGGCCAGGACGGGACTTCAGGTACTGCTTGTGCGCGTTCTCCGACACCTTGCGCAGGCTCTGCAGATCCAGCGAGCTCTCGTGGTCAGTGAACAGCAGACACTCCTCGTCGTCGATGACGCTCTGGGGGACTCTGCCAAACACCCCATCCCCGGCTGCAACGGGACAGAAGGGGTTCGGGACCTGCAGCTTCTCCCCAGGGGTCCCATGCGTCAGCCCATCCCATGTGTCCACTTGGGATGGGGAGAACGGAGATTGCACCCAGTTCAGGGACCTGGAGAGTGGCCTTTGCAGCAGCATTCTGCAAGGGAGGGGCTGGGCCCCACTGGGACAAGGCACAGGCTAAGAGGGGTGGAGCAACTGGAACCTTTAAAGACATACACAGCTGATCTCTTCTCCACACCCTGCCTCCATCCAGAGCATCCCCTGCCTATGGTCTCCAAGTCCCAGACTTCCCACTCCTGTGCCAGGGTGGAGTATCTGCAGACAGGGCTTCTGGCAGCAAAAGTCACCCTCCCATCAGCACGTCCTGCCATGCAGGGGAGCTCGGTGTCGGCATCACCCCTTTGTTAGCCAGCACAGACATCTAGGCCTGTAAGAGACAAGGTGCTTCCTCACCCCAGCCTGGGGAGTGAGCCCCAGCCCTCCTGCGAGGCTGGCTGTATCATCACCATAGCCATGGCATGGCTCTCCCCAGGCAAGCCCAGCCCCAGCAGGAATGCCAAGTGAGAGCTCCCCCCCCCCCCCAACTCCACCCCCCGCACTGGGGACGGGGGGCCAGTGCCCAGATGGACCTTACCTGAGGGTTTCTCGTGGGGGCTGGCGAGGGTGAGCGGGCGCCCCAGGAACAGGTGCAAGTCAAAGACATATGGGGTCTCATCCGATGCCACCAGGGAGTAGGCGGTGCCACTGCGGCCAGCGCGGGCCACGCGGCCTGGGAGGGAAAGCAAGGCAGAATAGCTCTGTGTTAACTCCAGGGCTGCTGGCCCTGGCTCAGCCAGTGTGGAGCCACTCTTAGGAACCACAGCCACGGACTCCGGGTTTGGCTAATGTGCCTACTCTGGTCAGGGGCAGGGAAGCTGCTAAGGGGACCGAGGCCAAGAAGCCAAGCTTGGCCCCCACGCTCAGCGGGGATCACGCTGTTCATCCGGGGGAGGGCTGGACGACGGCACGGTGTTCTCGCCCTCTCGTGCCCATTGCAGATGGTGAATCTCAGCATGTACTCCGCTGCTCTCAAGGGATCCGGCAAACGGTGCCCGTGCCACTAATGGGAATAGCCCCCAAACTGCACACGCCCTCCCACTGGCTAACTGGGCCTTGCCCTGCAGACTGAGATTTGAGACCTTCCTGTGCCCCTCCCTGAAATGCTGCGTTCCCCCAGTGTCCTGGGCAGGGCCCAGCCCCAGGACGAGGGCTCCAGCCCAGACAGCATTCAGCAGCGGGGAGTCCAGGCTGGGACAGGTGTTAACAACACGCCCTGCAGCAATGGCTCCGGCAATGGCAGGTGGCTGCCCAGCGGGGGAGAACACTTGGGGGCGGAGAGGCTTCCCTCCTCCATGGCATTTACCAGCCTGGCGGAGCTGTGACCAGGGCGGGAGGGAGCAGATCAGTTGAAGCAGGACAGGCGGCTGTGCCCTAGAGCCCAGCTCCCTCCCGCGGCCCAGCCAGCCCCAGAGACCCACCGACACGGTGCAGGAACAGCTTGGGCTTGGCAGGGAAGCTGTAGTTGATGACATTGTCCAGCATGGGGATATCAATGCCGCGGGCAGCCACGTCGGTAACAATCAGCACTGCGCACTGGCCGTGCACAAACTTGGCGATGTTGATTTTCCGGGCTGCCTGGTCCAGGGAGCTGTAGATATGGGTGCAGTTCACGCCCTGCGCTGTCAGCAACTGGAGGGAGGAGGAGGGTGGAGCAGAGGTCAGCGCCCGGGCCCCCAGCAGGGGAGAACCACCCCAGAGACCAGGGGACCTCAATGTAAGTCAGAGCCAAGGGAGGAGAGAGTCCATCTGGCAGCTTCAGGACAGGCTGCACCTCCCTCCCCTCGGCATCCCTGCCTCCTCCATGTACTAGGCTGGCCAAGCAGCAGCATGCTAGACCTCCCCACGCCACCCTCCTGGAGAGCTGTAATGTCCATCGGCAATGCCCCTCCTTCTCCTGGCAGCCCAGCACCAGCCTCTGACACTCCCTGGCATCTCCTGGACACAGGAGTCAGTCAGTGGAAGCTCAGGCAGGGGCCTGTCTTGGGAAGGAAACTTTGGCTCGACTCCGACCACACACAGAGAACTAGAGCCAGGTGATGAGCCCCCAGGTCTCCCCTGCCACCTGGTGCATGGCAGGAGGCCCCCCAGCACACCAACCTTGCTGTATGCTGCTCCGGCACCTGTTCAGCCAGAGGCCTGCAGCAGCCACAGAAGCAGAGTTCTCCTTCCCCCTCCTCCCCGCCTTGGGGAAGCAGCACCCCCAGCAGCTCCCCTTCTCCGCCAGGGTTTAGTGAGAGCTGCCCCTTCTGCCTTGGTCTCAGCACTGCCTGTATCCCCACCCCGCTACGTCTCCCACGGCTCCACCAGGCCCGGGCCTGGGCCCAACAGCCTGTGCAGCACCGGTAGGGCCGGGCCCATGGCGCGTTGGCTCCCCGACTTGCCTCCTTGAGGTACTCCGCATGGTGCTTGGTGGCCACGAAGACGACGGTCTGATCCTGCGGCCTCACCACGCTCCTCAGCAGGTGCAGCAGCACGGCCGGCTTGTCATCTGCGCGCACATGGAAGAAGGCCAGCTGCCAGCGGAGAGAGGGGTGAGGTGGGAAGTCCCTCCCTGCCCCCTCAATGACCCCCCTGGAAGCGTCATAAGCCAGAGACACTGGGGCTAACAACGCAGGCTGTGCTTTCTCTTCAATCTGACTGAGGCAGATGCTGTAAAGCGCCCAGCACCACGGTGTCCTGATCCACCACCGAGGCTTCTAGAGGCTACCAGTGAAATAACACAGCCCTGTGCTGCAGCCCACCACCCTTGGTTTGTCTGGCACCGCTGGCTGGGCAGCTCTTTGGCCCTGTCTGGAAAGCACCTCTTGGGGCTAATGGGAAGGGATGGAAGGTTTCCCCTGCCCTCCAATCTACACTGGGTCCCTGGAGGCTTGGGGGAACCACCCTGAAAGTCCGTCTGCCTCACCTGGGCTCAGGTTCTACCCAAGTCTGCCTACAGGTGCCAACACCAGCTAATGCTGTCAGGGCCACACTTAACTGAGGCTCCTGATGGGATCAGGTTCACGGTAGCACCTCGTCCACCCTGGCGTCAGTTACTAGCCCCAGGAAGGGGCGCTGCACACTGCCTGCAGCTGTGAAATACAGCAGTCCAGAGAAGGGCAGGCACATATACACATGGGGGCCCTCCCGGCAGGGGCTGAGGAGGAAGGGCCATACAACTCATACTGCTGGTCCTCCACCTCCTTCCCCAGTGCCAGCTGACAGTAGTGCTCTTTGGAGCTTGAGGGCTCTGCTGGGATGAGCTCAGACAAACGGGGAGTTGTTATTTGTATGGCACTACAGCCTAGGGCCCAGACATGGACCAGGGACCCAAGTTGCTAGGTGCTGTACAGGCCCAGAACCCAGGGACGGCCCCAATCTCCTCTACCCCAGCCCTCCCAAACTCAATAGCCTTGAAGACTCCCAAGCGCATCTCACCTTGAGCTGCTCACTGAGCTTGGTCTCCACGTCCAACCGGATCAAGACTGGCTCAGTGAGACCTGTGAATGAGGCAGGAGAACATGAGTCCAGGGCAAGGAGCGCCTGAATTCACTCTGGATAAGAACAGGCCAAGGTAGCAGACTCACGGGTAGACACGTACAGTGGGGCTATCACAGCTTCTGAAAGGCATATTGGACTGGCCCAGCAGGGGGTGCTGCAGGTCAGGAGGGGGGATGTGCCGGCGGAGGAGTTGGAGCCCGCAGTGTACCATGCCCCAGCTTTAATTAGCTGCCTGCTCTCACAAGCACTAAAATGCATTTTGCAAGAGACAGGGCAAGGTCCCCTGAACTGAAGAGGAAAGGAGTAGGTGGGACACAGGCAGCGTGGATGCACCTGGCCTGGGGCGAACAGGGCAACAGCAGGTGGGTAACCCTTCCCTTCCCCCAAAAGGACAGGTCAGCACAGCTAAAACTACTCTTAGCTCACCTGCCATTCAGCCTGTTACCCC
This sequence comes from Trachemys scripta elegans, assembly GCF_013100865.1. Taxonomy (NCBI): domain Eukaryota; kingdom Metazoa; phylum Chordata; order Testudines; family Emydidae; genus Trachemys; species Trachemys scripta. The sequence goes on along the minus strand of NC_048312.1, from coordinate 29,538,230 downwards.
CTCCCCATCTAGCCCCTCATCTCTCCCGCGTGGGGCTGAGTGGGGGATGTTCCTTACCAGCCCGAGCAAACTCCACGAGCAGTTTGGGGAGCGTGGCAGAGAAAAGCAGGGTCTGGCGGCTCTCGGGGAGCCGGGCGATGATCTCTTGCAGCTGCTCCGCAAACCCCATCTCAAAGAGCCTGAGGGGGGTCAACACCACCAAGGTCAGCAGCCACACAACCCAGCAAGCCACCCCCACCCCCACAGCTGGGGCCCTACCATCCCACGCAGCACCCAGGAAAGCAGTATATCCCCATGCACCGGGACAAGCTGCTTCCTCCCAGGACGAGCCCTTAAATCCAACACCCAGGAGCCCTAGAATCCCACATGCCAGCTCCTGCGCTGGCCCTGCAAGTGGAAGATCTAGCCCAGCATCAGCCGATAAGAAAGGGCATCATTGCACCAGTTGGTTGCTTTCCCAAGATCCTTGACCTGGTCCGTTTTCCCCCACTGGCCTCACATCTCACTCATCAGGCGCTCAGAGCCTGTCGTAGCTGAGTGCTCTCCCCTGGGAATCCACACTCACACCTCTGTGTCCACGGGATGCAGCCACGGCACCAAGCCCCATCTCCTCCCTGGTGGTGCAGCTGTCACACTTGGCTGACAGAGGGTCCTACTGGGAGCCCCTGGGAACAGAGGGGCTGACAAATGCCCCAAGGTGAAATCTCAGCTACGGCAATGTCATGAACTGACCTGTCAGCTTCGTCAAACACCACGTACTCCACACTGTGCAGTTTCAGGTTCATTTCCACAGCCACGTGCATCAGGCGCCCCGGGGTGCCAATGATTCTGGAATGACAGACACCAATGGGCACAGGCACCCAGCTGCCCACAACTCCAGGACAGGGCCAAGGTGCTACCCACACCCAGGCACCCACCTGTCCTGGTGCAGAGAGATGGAGCTGGGGAAGCTGCAGCTCTCCACTCTGGTGAAAAATAGGACAAGGCAGCTCTTCCCAACCAACCCACTCCCATCCCACCTGCCTCTCCAGCCCACTTCTGCCAGGCCAAGAAGGCCATTCAGATGACAGGTCCACTCCAGGAAGACCCATCTCCAGTCTCTGCTCTCCCCCCAGAAATACACATAGGAAGATGCTCTTAAAAGGTGCAGAGTAGCAGGCAGCCCCCATTGGATGCTATTCTTGATGCTCACTGAAACACACGGAGGCTCTGGGTCTGACTCTGCTCAGCACACAGGCTTTACAGGTTGTGACTCCATCAGCTTCGGTGGCGTCACTTCCCATTTACACCGCGAGTGCAGAATCAGACCCACTGCGTGCAGCACCTGCGAGCTTGTTCTGCGTGTGCGCAGTGCCCAGCGGATAGGACGAGAGCTCCTAAGTGCTACCACAATACAAATATAGATTGGAGGACAAGTGCTAGTAATAATAATAGGGCTCAGATTTTCCTGGATGCAATAGCTGATGGATTCCTTCACCAAGTACACCTCTACTCCAATATAACGCGACCCGATACAACACGAATTCAAATATAACACGGTAAAGCAGTGTTCCAGGGGGCGGGGCTGCGCACTCCGGCGGACCAAAGCAAGTTCGATAGAACGCGGTTTCACCTATAACATGGTAAGATTTTTTGGCTCCTGAGGACAGTGTTATATCAGGGTAGAGGTGTAGTTGCTGAACCAACAAGAGGGGATGCCATTTTAGATTTGGTTTTGGTGAGTAGTGAGGACTTCATAAAAGAAATGGTTGTAGGGGACAACTTTGGTTCGAGCGATCATGAGCTAATTCAATTCAAACTAATGGAAGGATAAACAAAAATAGATCTGGGACTAGGGTTTTTGATTTCAAAAGGGCTAACTTAAAAAAATTAAGGAAATTAGTTAGGGGAGTGGATTGGACTGAAGAACTTGGGGATCTAAAGGCGAGGAGGCCTGGAATTACTTCAAGTCAAAGTTGCCGAAACTATCAGAAGCCTGCATCCCAAGAAAGAGGAAAAAATTCATAGGCAGCAGTTGTAGACCGAGCTGGATGAGCAAGCATCTCAGAGAGGTGATTAAGAAAAAGCAGAAAGCCTACAAGGAGTGGAAGATGGGAGGGATCAGCAAGGAAAGCTACCTTATTGAGGTCAGAAAACGTAGAGATAAAGTGAGAAAGGCCAAAAGCCATGTAGAGTTGGACTTTGCATGGGGAATTAAAACCAATAGTAAAACGTTCTATAGCCATATAAATAAGAAGAAAACAAAGAAGAAAGAAGTGGGACCGCTAAATACTGAGGATGGAGTGGAGGTTAAGGATAATCTAGGCATGGCCCAATATCTAAACAAATACTTTGCCTCAGTCTTTAATGAGGAGCTTAGGGATAATGGTAGGATGGCAAATGGGAATGAGGACATGGAGGCAGATATTACCACATCCAAGGTAATGGGACTAAATCGGGGGGCCCAGATAATCTTCATCCAAGAATATTAAAGGAACTGGCGCATGAAATTGCAAGCCCATTAGCAAGAATTTTTAATGAATCTGTAAACTCGGGGGTTGTACCATATGACTGGAGAATTGCTAACGTAGTTCCTATTTTTAAGAAAGGAAACATCTGTAGTATGCAAGGTCTTACAAAATTTTTTGAAGGAGAAAGTAGTTAAGGACATTGAGGTCAATGGTAATTGGGACAAAATACAACATGGTTTTACAAAAGGTAGATCGTGCAAACCAACCTGATCTCCTTCTCTGAGAAGGTAACAGATTTTTTAGACAAAGGAAAAGCAGTGGATCTAATTTACCTCGATTTCAGTAAGGCATTTGATACAGTTCCATATGGGGAATTATTAGCTACATTGGAAAAGATGGGGATCAATATGAAAATTGAAAGGTGGATAAGGAACCGGTTAAAGGGGAGACTACAACGGGTCAGACTGAAAGGTGACCTGTCAGGCTGGAGGGAGGTTACTAGTGGAGTTCCTCAGGGATCAGTTTTGGGACCAATCTTATTTAAGCTTTTTATTACTGACCTTGGCACAAAAAGTGGGAGTGTGCTAATAAAGTTTGTGGATGACACAAAGCTGGGAGGTATTGCCAATACAGAGAAGGACCGGGATATCCTACAGGAAGATCTGGATGACCTTGTAAACTGGAGTAATAGTAATAGGATGAAATTTAATAGTGAAAAGTGCAAGGTCATGCATTTAGGGATTAATAACAAGAATTTTTGTTATACGCTGGAGACGCATCATTGGAAGTAACAGAGGAGGAGAAGGACCTCGGAGTATTGGTTGATCACAGAATGACTATGAGCCACCAATGTGATATGGCCATTAAAAAAGCTAATGCGGTCTTGGGATGCATCAGGCGAGGTATTTCCAGTAGAGATAAGGAGGTGTTAGTACCGTTATACAAGGCACTGGTGAGACCTAATCTGGAATATCGTGTGCAGTTCTGGTCTCCCACATTTAAGAAGGATGAATTCAAACTGGAACAGGTACAGAGAAGGGCTACTAGGATGATCTGAGGAATGGAAAACCTGTCTTATGAGAGGAGACTCAAAGAGCTTGGCTTGTTTAGCCAAACCAAAAGAAGGCTGAGGGGAGATCTGATTGCTCTCTACAAATGTATCAGAGGGATAAATACCAGGGAGGGAGAGGAATTATTTAAGCTCAGTACCAATGTGGACACAAGAACAAATGGATATAAACTGGCCATCAGGAAGTTTAGACTTGAAATTAGACAAAGGTTTCTAACCATCAGAGGAGTGAAGTTCTGGAACAGCCTTCCGAGGGGAGCAGTGGGGGCAAAAGACATATCTGGCTTCAAGACTAAGCTTGATAAGTTTATGGAGGGGATGGTATGATGGGATAACCTAATTTTGGCAATTAATTGATCTTTGACTATTAGTGGAAAATATGCCCAATGGCCTGTGATGGGATGTTAGACGGGGTGGGATCTGAGTTATTACAGAGAATTCTTTCCTGAGTGCTGGCTGAGTCTTGCCCACATGCTCAGGGTTTAGCTGATCACCATATTTGGGGTCGGGAAGGAATTTTCCTCCAGGGCAGATTGGCAGAGGCCCTGGAATTTTTTTTGCCTTCCTCTGCAGCGTGGGGCACGGGTCACTTGCTGGAGGATTCTTTGCACCTTGAAGTCTTTAAACCATGATTTAAGGACATAGGTTAGGGGTTTGTTACAGGAGTGGGTGGGTGAGACTCTGTGGCCTGCGTTGTGCAGGTCAGACTGGACGATCATAATGGTCCCTTCTGACCTTAAAGTCTATGAGTCTATGAAATAATACAGGTGAGACTATGCTGCCTGGGGGGTGGGAAAGGAAAGTCATGACAGCTTAACCCAACTCTCCCAATCACAGATACTCCAGGTAAGTTACAGAAGAGAAAAAAGCAGCAGGGCAGTCCTAGAGGATGGGTTGTGTGGGATGCGTCTTGGGTCTCAATGTGCGAAAGAAAGAAGAAAAACCCACCCATGAGCCCCATCCCCTGTTGTGACCCTTCCCCTCCCCCCCCCCCGCCCACATTTGGAGAACACAGTCGCTGCCCCTCAGCATTAAGACTCACATATCGGGGTTCTCATGCAGAGCTGCAAACTGGTCTTCCATCCTAGGGGAGGAAGAGAATCGGAGGTGATGGTAATAATGATCAGCAGGGGGAGCCATAACACAGCCCTAGTGACAAGAAGCTCCAAGGTAGGTCACCGAGCCACATGCACTTTGCCAAGCCCCTCACGCCCTCAACCTGGTTTCTGCAAAAGAGGCTGAGACGGAGCCTGATCCTTGAGCCCAGCTTCCCAAGGATCGTTCTAAAGGAACAGGTTGGCCAGAGAGCAGCAAGCTGCCCAATGGGGGCCTTCATCTGCGCCATGCTTCTGAAATCCTCCCTGAGCCCAATGCACAGCAGCCGCGCCGCCGTCTCGGTAACCGCCCGCCGCCCACCAACCCGCTCCCATCTCGGTAACCGCCCGCCGCGCACCAACCTGCCACGCGCCCCCGTCTCGGNCAGCCCGCCACGCGCGCACGTCTCGGTAACCGCCCGCCGCGCACCAGCCCGCCACGCGCGCACGTCTCGGTAACCGCCCGCCGCGCACCAGCCCGCCACGCGCGCACGTCTCGGTAACCGCCCGCCGCGCACCAGCCCGCCACGCGCGCACGTCTCGGTAACCGCCCGCCGCGCACCAGCCCGCCACGCGCGCACGTCTCGGTAACCGCCCGCCGCGCACCAGCCCGCCACGCGCGCACGTCTCGGTAACCGCCCGCCGCGCACCAGCCCGCCACGCGCGCACGTCTCGGTAACCGCCCGCCGCGCACCAGCCCGCCACGCGCGCACGTCTCGGTAACCGCCCGCCGCGCACCAGCCCGCCACGCGCGCACGTCTCGGTAACCGCCCGCCGCGCACCAGCCCGCCACGCGCGCACGTCTCGGTAACCGCCCGCCGCGCACCAGCCCGCCACGCGCGCACGTCTCGGTAACCGCCCGCCGCGCACCAGCCCGCCACGCGCGCACGTCTCGGTAACCGCCCGCCGCGCACCAGCCCGCCACGCGCGCACGTCTCGGTAACCGCCCGCCGCGCACCAGCCCGCCACGCGCGCACGTCTCGGTAACCGCCCGCCGCGCACCAGCCCGCCACGCGCGCACGTCTCGGTAACCGCCCGCCGCGCACCAGCCCGCCACGCGCGCACGTCTCGGTAACCGCCCGCCGCGCACCAGCCCGCCACGCGCGCACGTCTCGGTAACCGCCCGCCGCGCACCAGCCCGCCACGCGCGCACGTCTCGGTAACCGCCCGCCGCGCACCAGCCCGCCACGCGCGCACGTCTCGGTAACCGCCCGCCGCGCACCAGCCCGCCACGCGCGCACGTCTCGGTAACCGCCCGCCGCGCACCAGCCCGCCACGCGCGCACGTCTCGGTAACCGCCCGCCGCGCACCAGCCCGCCACGCGCGCACGTCTCGGTAACCGCCCGCCGCGCACCAGCCCGCCACGCGCGCACGTCTCGGTAACCGCCCGCCGCGCACCAGCCCGCCACGCGCGCACGTCTCGGTAACCGCCCGCCGCGCACCAGCCCGCCACGCGCGCACGTCTCGGTAACCGCCCGCCGCGCACCAGCCCGCCACGCGCGCACGTCTCGGTAACCGCCCGCCGCGCACCAGCCCGCCACGCGCGCACGTCTCGGTAACCGCCCGCCGCGCACCAGCCCGCCACGCGCGCACGTCTCGGTAACCGCCCGCCGCGCACCAGCCCGCCACGCGCGCACGTCTCGGTAACCGCCCGCCGCGCACCAGCCCGCCACGCGCGCACGTCTCGGTAACCGCCCGCCGCGCACCAGCCCGCCACGCGCGCACGTCTCGGTAACCGCCCGCCGCGCACCAGCCCGCCACGCGCGCACGTCTCGGTAACCGCCCGCCGCGCACCAGCCCGCCACGCGCGCACGTCTCGGTAACCGCCCGCCGCGCACCAGCCCGCCACGCGCGCACGTCTCGGTAACCGCCCGCCGCGCACCAGCCCGCCACGCGCGCACGTCTCGGTAACCGCCCGCCGCGCACCAGCCCGCCACGCGCGCACGTCTCGGTAACCGCCCGCCGCGCACCAGCCCGCCACGCGCGCACGTCTCGGTAACCGCCCGCCGCGCACCAGCCCGCCACGCGCGCACGTCTCGGTAACCGCCCGCCGCGCACCAGCCCGCCACGCGCGCACGTCTCGGTAACCGCCCGCCGCGCACCAGCCCGCCACGCGCGCACGTCTCGGTAACCGCCCGCCGCGCACCAGCCCGCCACGCGCGCACGTCTCGGTAACCGCCCGCCGCGCACCAGCCCGCCACGCGCGCACGTCTCGGTAACCGCCCGCCGCGCACCAGCCCGCCACGCGCGCACGTCTCGGTAACCGCCCGCCGCGCACCAGCCCGCCACGCGCGCACGTCTCGGTAACCGCCCGCCGCGCACCAGCCCGCCACGCGCGCACGTCTCGGTAACCGCCCGCCGCGCACCAGCCCGCCACGCGCGCACGTCTCGGTAACCGCCCGCCGCGCACCAGCCCGCCACGCGCGCACGTCTCGGTAACCGCCCGCCGCGCACCAGCCCGCCACGCGCGCACGTCTCGGTAACCGCCCGCCGCGCACCAGCCCGCCACGCGCGCACGTCTCGGTAACCGCCCGCCGCGCACCAGCCCGCCACGCGCGCACGTCTCGGTAACCGCCCGCCGCGCACCAGCCCGCCACGCGCGCACGTCTCGGTAACCGCCCGCCGCGCACCAGCCCGCCACGCGCGCACGTCTCGGTAACCGCCCGCCGCGCACCAGCCCGCCACGCGCGCACGTCTCGGTAACCGCCCGCCGCGCACCAGCCCGCCACGCGCGCACGTCTCGGTAACCGCCCGCCGCGCACCAGCCCGCCACGCGCGCACGTCTCGGTAACCGCCCGCCGCGCACCAGCCCGCCACGCGCGCACGTCTCGGTAACCGCCCGCCGCGCACCAGCCCGCCACGCGCGCACGTCTCGGTAACCGCCCGCCGCGCACCAGCCCGCCACGCGCGCACGTCTCGGTAACCGCCCGCCGCGCACCAGCCCGCCACGCGCGCACGTCTCGGTAACCGCCCGCCGCGCACCAGCCCGCCACGCGCGCACGTCTCGGTAACCGCCCGCCGCGCACCAGCCCGCCACGCGCGCACGTCTCGGTAACCGCCCGCCGCGCACCAGCCCGCCACGCGCGCACGTCTCGGTAACCGCCCGCCGCGCACCAGCCCGCCACGCGCGCACGTCTCGGTAACCGCCCGCCGCGCACCAGCCCGCCACGCGCGCACGTCTCGGTAACCGCCCGCCGCGCACCAGCCCGCCACGCGCGCACGTCTCGGTAACCGCCCGCCGCGCACCAGCCCGCCACGCGCGCACGTCTCGGTAACCGCCCGCCGCGCACCAGCCCGCCACGCGCGCACGTCTCGGTAACCGCCCGCCGCGCACCAGCCCGCCACGCGCGCACGTCTCGGTAACCGCCCGCCGCGCACCAGCCCGCCACGCGCGCACGTCTCGGTAACCGCCCGCCGCGCACCAGCCCGCCACGCGCGCACGTCTCGGTAACCGCCCGCCGCGCACCAGCCCGCCACGCGCGCACGTCTCGGTAACCGCCCGCCGCGCACCAGCCCGCCACGCGCGCACGTCTCGGTAACCGCCCGCCGCGCACCAGCCCGCCACGCGCGCACGTCTCGGTAACCGCCCGCCGCGCACCAGCCCGCCACGCGCGCACGTCTCGGTAACCGCCCGCCGCGCACCAGCCCGCCACGCGCGCACGTCTCGGTAACCGCCCGCCGCGCACCAGCCCGCCACGCGCGCACGTCTCGGTAACCGCCCGCCGCGCACCAGCCCGCCACGCGCGCACGTCTCGGTAACCGCCCGCCGCGCACCAGCCCGCCACGCGCGCACGTCTCGGTAACCGCCCGCCGCGCACCAGCCCGCCACGCGCGCACGTCTCGGTAACCGCCCGCCGCGCACCAGCCCGCCACGCGCGCACGTCTCGGTAACCGCCCGCCGCGCACCAGCCCGCCACGCGCGCACGTCTCGGTAACCGCCCGCCGCGCACCAGCCCGCCACGCGCGCACGTCTCGGTAACCGCCCGCCGCGCACCAGCCCGCCACGCGCGCACGTCTCGGTAACCGCCCGCCGCGCACCAGCCCGCCACGCGCGCACGTCTCGGTAACCGCCCGCCGCGCACCAGCCCGCCACGCGCGCACGTCTCGGTAACCGCCCGCCGCGCACCAGCCCGCCACGCGCGCACGTCTCGGTAACCGCCCGCCGCGCACCAGCCCGCCACGCGCGCACGTCTCGGTAACCGCCCGCCGCGCACCAGCCCGCCACGCGCGCACGTCTCGGTAACCGCCCGCCGCGCACCAGCCCGCCACGCGCGCACGTCTCGGTAACCGCCCGCCGCGCACCAGCCCGCCACGCGCGCACGTCTCGGTAACCGCCCGCCGCGCACCAGCCCGCCACGCGCGCACGTCTCGGTAACCGCCCGCCGCGCACCAGCCCGCCACGCGCGCACGTCTCGGTAACCGCCCGCCGCGCACCAGCCCGCCACGCGCGCACGTCTCGGTAACCGCCCGCCGCGCACCAGCCCGCCACGCGCGCACGTCTCGGTAACCGCCCGCCGCGCACCAGCCCGCCACGCGCGCACGTCTCGGTAACCGCCCGCCGCGCACCAGCCCGCCACGCGCGCACGTCTCGGTAACCGCCCGCCGCGCACCAGCCCGCCACGCGCGCACGTCTCGGTAACCGCCCGCCGCGCACCAGCCCGCCACGCGCGCACGTCTCGGTAACCGCCCGCCGCGCACCAGCCCGCCACGCGCGCACGTCTCGGTAACCGCCCGCCGCGCACCAGCCCGCCACGCGCGCACGTCTCGGTAACCGCCCGCCGCGCACCAGCCCGCCACGCGCGCACGTCTCGGTAACCGCCCGCCGCGCACCAGCCCGCCACGCGCGCACGTCTCGGTAACCGCCCGCCGCGCACCAGCCCGCCACGCGCGCACGTCTCGGTAACCGCCCGCCGCGCACCAGCCCGCCACGCGCGCACGTCTCGGTAACCGCCCGCCGCGCACCAGCCCGCCACGCGCGCACGTCTCGGTAACCGCCCGCCGCGCACCAGCCCGCCACGCGCGCACGTCTCGGTAACCGCCCGCCGCGCACCAGCCCGCCACGCGCGCACGTCTCGGTAACCGCCCGCCGCGCACCAGCCCGCCACGCGCGCACGTCTCGGTAACCGCCCGCCGCGCACCAGCCCGCCACGCGCGCACGTCTCGGTAACCGCCCGCCGCGCACCAGCCCGCCACGCGCGCACGTCTCGGTAACCGCCCGCCGCGCACCAGCCCGCCACGCGCGCACGTCTCGGTAACCGCCCGCCGCGCACCAGCCCGCCACGCGCGCACGTCTCGGTAACCGCCCGCCGCGCACCAGCCCGCCACGCGCGCACGTCTCGGTAACCGCCCGCCGCGCACCAGCCCGCCACGCGCGCACGTCTCGGTAACCGCCCGCCGCGCACCAGCCCGCCACGCGCGCACGTCTCGGTAACCGCCCGCCGCGCACCAGCCCGCCACGCGCGCACGTCTCGGTAACCGCCCGCCGCGCACCAGCCCGCCACGCGCGCACGTCTCGGTAACCGCTCGCCGCGCACCAGCCCGCCGGGAGAGCACAAATACAAGTAGCTGGGCCAAAAGCTGGGACTAGGTCCCGATGCTGAAAGGAGCCAATATACTTCTATAAAAATTCATTTAAAATTTACGGAACCCCCTGAAGGGCCCAGGCTCAGTCCTGGCAATCTGGCTCTAGACCCAGCTGTGATGTTTCCACCCACTGCAGTGTCACTGAGCCAGGTCAATATTTCAGCTGGGCATTGAGCTAGCCAATATTTCACAAGTTTCTACTGTCATTGACTCATTCTAGGGAAAAATACATTTGACAAAACGTTCACAAGGGTTTGCGATCTGCTGCAGCCGCCGGCGCTTTAGGGGCAGACTGCAACTGGCTTACCTCTCTCCTCCCAGAATCAACGCAGTCTTCAGGCCTGTGAACTTGCCCAGCTGCAGGACAAACACACCGCATCTACTGTCAGTCCTAATCTTGCCTCCAGCTCCCCACTCCCCTCATTCCCAACCATGGGACCCTTCACCTCAACAGCCAGGGCTACCCCAGCGCAAGAGGCCTGGCTGTCTCAGGAGGGATGAACACATTGAAGCTGCTAAGACTTTGGATCCGGCTGCTTCTCCCTTTGTACAACCTGCCTCCGTCTTTAACCCCGCAAAACCAGCGATGTCGGGGGCTCTCCGTAGGGGCAGCAGGAGGCCCACGTAGCAACCCAGCCATCAGCACTCAAAAGACAGAGTGCAGCGGCTGCTGCTACTTGTTCAACCTGCAGCGTTACAGAAAGTACCCATGCACAGACCACAGCTCTGTTTGAAGGCTGTCCTTGTGAGCTAAATCACAGGAGTGCAGCCAGACTGGATCACACCCAAGATCCATCTGCTCTTTGTCTAGTCCAAGGGAGTGCAAACTACGGCCTGTGGGCTGGATCCGGCCCCTCAGGGCTTGCAATCCAGCCCGTGGGATTGCCAGCCCCACGGTGCAGCGGAGCTAAGGCAGGCCCCTGCCTGCCCTGGCCCCGCGCTGCTCCCGGAAGCGGCTGGCACCACATCCCTGCGGCCTCTGCACCCCTCCTGCATCCCAACCCCTTGCCCTGAGCCCCTCCTGCACACTGCACCCCCTCCCATACTCCAACCCCCTGCCCCAGACCTACATTCATGGCCCTGCATACAATTTTCCAAACCAGATGTGGCCCTTGGGCCAAAAGTTTGCCCACCCCAGTCTAGTCTCTTGGCAGGACCAAATATTTCAAAGGTAGATGCGAAGAACCTTCTAGTGGACAATATAGAAAAACCCGCCTACAGGCACACCATCTGCCTAACCTCAGCTTATGTCCTGAAGCCTGATAATCTCACCCTCATTTTTTTACCATGTCTAGTTCTATTCTATTCAGATTCTTATTCTGTGCCCATCACTGTGGTATCCACAGACGTTCTCATAATCCACATAAACATCCACATCTTTTTGGAACCCTGCTACATTCTTAGCTTCAAAGATACCTTGTGGCAATGAGTTCCACAGGTTAGTTATGTCATGCAAGAAACTGTCCCTTAGCAATTACTGCACTATATTGCCTCTCCATATCAACACAAGCTCCATGTACCATGCTCTCAAGTCACATCTGTGAGAGAGCTCCCAGCTACTCCAGTTCCAGAGTCTCCTTGATCAGCTGATGCTACTTCCTCCATTCCCTACCTCCTTTGTGAATTTCATAGTCTGCAAGGCAAGCTCGCGGGTTGGCGAGAGGATGAGGGCTCGTGCTCCCGTCTGGGCACTGTGCGCCTTCAGCTTCTCAAACATGGGGATGAGGAAACAAGCCGTCTTCCCACTGCCAGTCCTTGCCATGGCCACCATGTCTTTCCCATCCAGGATCACAGGGATGGTCTGCAAGACAAGAACAGATGCTGCTCCAATCCAGCTGGAGGATTCTTATCCTGTGCCAGTCACTGGGGTATCCATGGATGTTCTCATAATCCACATAAACATCCATATCTTTTGGGAACCCTGCTACAATTCTTAGCTTAAATGGCATCTTGTGGCAATGAGTTCCACAGGTAGGTTACAGGGGTGTTGGGGAAACTTTGCTAACACTGGGCCTTGTGGAATCCACATGCCAGACGTGGCTAAAGCTCACCAGCACAGTGAGATTCACCTCCCACCTCAACCCCACAAAGCACTGCAGAAATTACCTACGGAAACCCCCCATGACCTTTAACAAACATATACCCCATAAAAATTACACTGGAGCAATGAAAGCCTGTCCATTACCCTTCGCTGGATTGGCGTAGGCACTTTGTAGCCTTTCTTCATGACCCCTTTGAATACAGGATAACTCAAGCCTACGAGAAAAGACAAATATGATCACAATATTAAATGGCCCTTGGATAACAAGGGTGCAGTGTTACCAACTATTTTAGTGCAAGTCTCACACTATTATTGTTTTTTACTTAAAATCCCACCTTCTGGAGTCATGTGATTAGAGAATAACCTCAGCTTTCATTAAAAAAGTTTCTTACCCTAATAGTTGCAGATAAAAAGCTCAAAAAAATGTGACGTAGAGGTTCAAATCCAGAAGGCAAAGAAAAAGAACCCCAATTTTGATCCAAGCAGGAGCCTCAGTGCATGCTGGGACACGCGATTTCTTCTGAATACACCTGCAATGTGCTCCTCTGGCTGGTACTCAGGCCTTGACCAGTTGCTGAGGTGGCCCTGAGTCGAGCTAAGTTTGAGCGCCCCATGTTCATCAAACTTCCATTTCTGCCCTCAGAATTATAACCATCCATTGCACTCACCCATAGACTGGAAGCCCCCAGATTTCTTCTTCTTTTTGTTCTGTGCTCGTACCATCTCTCTAGTGTCTGGCTCCACGTCAGAGGAGTAATCAGGCGTCGGAAAGGCGGGTAAGATCTTACTGGATGCCTGCTGACGATGGAGAAAGGGCAGACATGCAAAAAGCAATGTCATTTCAGGTCACGATAGATGGAAGAGGGCTCTTAGATCATCCAGCCCACTCAGGACAGGAGTGGCCCTTACAGCCTGTTTTCCCTTATCTGTCCAGTCTTATTTTAGAACTCCCTAGATCGGTGGTTTTCAAACTTCTTTTCTGGCGACCCAGTTGAAGAAAACTGTTGATGCCCACAACCCAACGGAGATGGGGGTTTGGGCTGTGGGAGGGGGTTGGGGGTTGAGGTGCGGGAGGGGGTCCCCCTGGGGAAGCTGGGCCACCCCGGTACGGCACATCGGCTCTTGCCGGTATGCCAAACCAGGGAGTACCAGCTTCACCTCTGCCCGACCCCATCCATCACCACCCCGGGTAGGGTGGGAGTTCCGGGGGTCTGTCGGGGTGGTGGTGGATGGGGTTGGGCAGAGGTGAAGCTGGTACACCCCGGTTCAGCATACCGGCAAGAGCCGATGTGCCGTACTGGGGTGGCCTGGCTTCCCCAGGGGAACAATTTAAAGGACCTGGAGCTCCCAGCAGGGGCTGGAGCCCCAGGCCTTTTAAATTGCCACCAGAGCCCCACTGCTGGAGCCCTGAGGTAGGGCTGCGGGGCTCTGGGGGCTATTTAAAAAGTCCAGGGCTCCCACTGCTTCTACCGCCCCGGCCCTTTAAATAGCCGCCAGAGCCCCGCTGCTTTCCCAGCTATTTAAAGGGCAGGTAGAAGCAGGGGAGCCGCGGGCCCTTTAAATAGCCCCCAGAGCCCTGGGATAGCGGGGGGCTCCAGAGGCTATTTAAAACGCCGGGGCTCCAGCTGCCTCTGCCGCCCCGGCCCTTCAAATAGCCACTGGAGCCCTGCCTCTTCCCCAGGGCTCCGGTGGCTATTTAAAGGACTGGGGCGGTAGAAGCAGGGGAGCTCCAGCCCTTTAGATAGCCCCTGGAGCCCAGGGCTGCTGCTGCTACCCTGGTGGCGGGGGGGAGGGGGGAAACTTGCCGGTTCTGAGGGGGGCAGTCAGGGGCAGGACGTGGGTTGGGGTCAGATGGGTGGATGCGGGGGGTGGGGGAAGACAGGCACGTGGGGCTTGTACTCACCGCACGGTTCCCTACCAGGTCTTCGGCGACGGGTCCTTCACTTGCTCTGGCTGAAGGACCTGCCGCCGAAAACCAGGAGCGAGTGGACCCGGTAGGGAACCGGTTCTTAGGATTTTGGGAGCTCATCACTGGTTGGGGTGCAGGTTTAGCTTGGGTGGCTCTCGGTCAGCGGTGGCGCTAAGGCAGGCTTTCTGCTTGTCCTGGCACCACAGACCGCACTCCAGAAGCGGCCCGCAGCAGGTCTGGCTCCTAGGCGGAGTCGTGCAAGTGACTCCATGCGGCTCTCACCTGCAGCCACTGCCCCCCCCCCCAGCTCCCATTGGCTGGTTTCTGGCCAATGCGAGTGCGGAGCTGGTGCTCCAGGCAGGGCAGCGCACAGAGCCCCGTGGTCCCCCCGCCTAGGAGCCGGACCTGCTGCTGGCCGCTTCCAGGGCGCAGTGCGGTGCCAGCGCAGGTAGGCACTAGCCTGCCTCAGCCAGGCAGCCGCACTGACGGGACTTTTAACAGCCCGGTCGGCTGACCCGAGCGACCCAGTGCCTGACATGCTGCGACCCAGCACTGGGTCGTGACCGGCAGTTTGCAAACCACTGCCCTAGAGAGGGGTTTCCACTCCTGCCTTGGGAGCCCAACCCCCAGCCCACTCCAGCCGTTCCCTGCATGGCACACGGGACTCCCCGGCGCCGCTCCCGCGAGCGTCACTCAGTGTTTGTGCTGCACGAGATCCAGGCAGGACCGGGACCCGCCGTGCCGGGCCCTGTAGCCTGACCCAGAGGCCAGCGGAAGTTTTGGGTCCGTGACTTGGTCACTCGGCAAAGCCGCAGATGTCCCGTAACCGGCCTGCGGCCGCCCACGCACCGGGGCCGGACACCACGTGCAGGCAGCGCCCGGCCGGGCCCCGCTCCGGACCCCCCCCCGCCAGCCGGGGCTCGGGCCGCTCCCCCCACGCTCCGCCCCGCCCCGCTCACCGGCCGCTCCGGGCTCCCCTCCGTAGGCCCCGGGCGGGGCTCGGGCTCGCGGCCCCGAGGGGGCCGGCGGCGACGCGGCGCCATGGCTACGGGTCGGGCGGAGGGCAGAGCACGCGACGGACTCCGACACGCCGTGTGGCCCCGCCCCTGGGGCGGATTGAACCACCGCGACCTCTAGCGGGGAGCACAGGGCTGCACTTCCCGTCCCCCCCGGCTGGAGAGATGGTATGGCCCGCAGAGCCGAGCGCGGGGCGGGGCTCGCGCGGCTCAGGGGGCGGGGCCCTGGGCACTTTGGGTCCCGCGCGCAGCTGGAGCGCGAGGCGCTTTCTGGCGAGGGTGGGTCTGACCCGCTCCCGCGGGCCCGGCCGTGCTAGGGTGGCCCGGGACACAGCGAAGAGACACGGGGGGGGGGGTTTTGCCTTTGACAATCCCCCTCCCTGCGGAAGGATCCCTCAGAGCCCCAACAATGGCAGATCCCCTGTGCGTGTGCAACCTTCTCCCTTCTCCGCCCCAGGGACCTCCTGCCGCGGCGCTTCTCCCCTGTCCTCCTCGTCTCTGCTCGGTTCTCCTTCGCGTCTACACCTGCGTCTGCAGCTGGACACCTCGGCCCCCCCGTCACAGGCACCCCCAGGGAGCTGGCCCTGCTCCCCTCCGCAGGTCCTTACCGGACTCCCCTGGCCTTCAGGCAGGTTCATTGCTGGACATGGACCCTGGCCCGAGATGCTTTGCGGAGTCAGCTTGGCAATGAAGCCCTGGATGGAGCTGGAATCCAAGCGATTCATCTCCTACGCGAGGGCCACAGTAGCTACAAGGTCAAGGCCAGCCCATCCGATGTGGCTGAGACCTTGTTTGGCAGCCCCGTGGGGACCCAGCCAGCTGCATGTGCTCAGGGGGTTAGAGCAGAGGTCTCACCACTCCTCAGTGTTAACCTACCTCCTCCCTCTGCCAAGAGCACCTGGGCCCAGGGGGCGAGAGCAGGGGGCTCAGACTGCAGGGAACGCCAGTTCAAACGTTGTGGGGGCCTGGGAAGCCGTCTTGGACTCAGAATCTCCTCACTGGTGGCTCATCTCCCCTCCCCGGTAGCTCGTCTCTCCTCAGCGTTAACCTACTGCCTCCGTCTGCCAAGCTCTGGAGCTCCCAGGGTTAGAGCAGTAGTGTCAGAATACAGGGGTTGCCAGTTCAAATCTCACAGAGGCCTGGGTAACAGTCTCAGAATCTCCTCACTGGTGGCTCATCTCCCCTCCCTGGTAGCTCATCTCTCCTCAGCGTTAGCCTACATCCTCCTCTGTGAAGGGCAACGTTCCCTCTCATTTTTCCCATCCATGTGTGGAATGACTTTTGTTATGTGCACCAATATGGAGGTGAAGTGTGGCGAGAGAGGAGCTGAGGTTCAGAGGGTGGGAGGGGGCTTAGTAATGGGGCAGAGGATTGGGTGCAGGGGGTGAGGGCTGCAGCTGGGGGTGCAGGCTCGGGGGTGGGGCTGGGGATGAGGGGTTCAGGATGCGGGGGGGGGTGTTCCAACTGGGGGTGCAGGCTCTGGGGTGCGGCTGGGGATGAGAGGTTCAGGATGCGGGGGGGGCTCCAGCTGGGGGTGCAGGCTCTAGGGTGGGGCTGGGTTCAGGGTGCAGAAGGGGGCTCAGGGCTGGGGCAGAGGGTTGGGGTGAGTGCTCCAGCTGGGGGTACCTGCTCTGGGATGGGGCCAGGGATGAGGGGTTTGGGGTGCAGGCTGCCCTAGGGCTGTGGTAGGGAGAAAGGACTCCCCCCAGCATAGGCACCGACTTTTATTTTTCCCAGTGGGTGCTCCGCCCCACCGCACCCCCACCACCCATCCTTGCTCTGCCTCTTCCTGTCCCTGCTCCGCCTTCTCCCCCCGAGTCCCCACGCCAAGTGCCGAACAGCTGAACAGTTGTGGCTGGTGGGAGTTGACCACCCCCACTATTTTTTTCCATGGGTGTTGAAGCCCTGGAGCACCTGCAGAGTCAGTGCCTATTCCTGATTCTCTCCTCACTTGTAGCAGTATAAATCAGGAGCAACCCCAAGGAAATCAGTGGAGTTATACTGATATAAAACTAATGAACAGCCTAATGAGTGGTGCTGTGGTTCACCAGCAGATATAAACCCAATCTGACAGGCCAGAGAAGGCATGTCAGACTGGCAGTGCCAGAAGGAATCTGAAACACACTTCTTGAGTTGAAGAGGGTACTAAGGGGTGAGTCTAACTGGCATAGCTATACTGGCAAAGGCACTGTAGTGTAAACAAGACCTGCATTAACCATGGTTTTGGGCAGTTAGTTTCCCTTGTTTCCTGGGGAAGAGGTGTTAGTGAGGGGGCATGATTGGAGGGCACCTCTGGGAGAGGAATGATCTTCCACTTTAACTACCAGCTCTGCTCTCCTCCTGGCCCATCATGCCCCCCGTAGGGCTGGAAGGGCCATGGGAAGAAAGGAGGATGGTAATTGATGGGCTGTGATGAGCACATCCACCAGCTGGAGGCAGCAAGATGAATAGCAGGGAGCCCCAGACTTTGTATCTACTTCAGGGAGCTAGTGCAAAGGAAGGGGCTCTGCACAGCCCTCTGCAGTACAGGAGTGCTGTTGAAGTGTGGAATGGCCCATTCATCTCAGTGGGGTGTGTTCAGATGAATTAAGATGCTCCAGAGATGAATAGTCTAAGGGCATGGCTATACTTGCAGATGTAGAGCGCTGTGAGTTAAACCCGCCTTCGGAGAGCGCAGTAGGGAAAGCCCTGCTGTCTGTCCACAGTGACAGCTGCTTGTGCACTGGTGTGGCCACATTTGCGGCACTTGCAGCGGCATTGGGAGCGATGCATTATGGGTAGCTATCCCAACATGCAAGTAACTGCAACATGCTTTTCAAATGGGGAGGGGAGTGTGACAGGAAGTGTGTTGTGCAGGGCCGGCTTTAGGCCGATTCAGCCGATTCGGCTGAATTGGGCCCCACGCTAAGAGGGCCCCGCGCCGCAGCTCTCCACCCCGCCCTCAGCTCACTTCTCCCTCCTCCCCTCCCCTGAACGCTCCGCCCCCTGCTCCTCCCCCTCCCCTGCTTCCCGTGAATCAGAGGTTCGCGGGAAGTCTGAAAAGAAGCAGGGGCGGGCAGGCAGCACCAGGTAAGCTGGGGAGGTGGGGGGCGCGAGAAGGGCTCCGGGGAGGCACGGCCCAGTCCAGCCCCGGTTCCGGCCAAGCACGCTGGCCCCCGCGGCGAGGCGTGGCTCAGGTCCCCTTGCTGCAAGCCCCGCCCCCAGGAATCAGGCCCTGCTCTTGCTAAAGCCGGCCCTGGTGTTGTGTGTATGTGGAGGGGGAGAGAGTGGGTTTTTGGGGGGCTGAGAGCATGTCAGCATGCTGTCTTGTAAGTTCAGACAGCAGCAGACTTCCCCCTCCCCCCCCCATCTTTCTCTCTTTCACACACAGCATTCCACAGTAATGGTTTGCATGTCGGCTGTCAGAAACGGAGCTTTGAAAGGGCATTTCCGCATTCCTACAGAGTTCAGAACAATGACAAGAGTGGCCACTTGACTTAACGGGATTATGGGACGTTTCTGGAGGCCAATCAGAGCGCAGTAATGCAACACCTCGTTCACACTGACGCCCGGGCATTGTAGCCAAGGCGCAGCAAACGTTATTCCTCTTGCCGAGGTGGAGAACCAGCAGCGCTGTAGCCGTGGAGTCAGAGCGCTCTACGTGCCTTGCCAGTGTGGACAGGTAGTGAGCTAGTGTGCCCAGGGCTCCTTTATTGCGCTGTAACTCGCAAGTGTAGCCAAGCCCTAATCCAATAGCTCTGGGTGGTGTGAAATGACCCATTCATCTCAATGGCAGTTCCCCTCTACCTCAGTTTCAGTTGTGGAATACCACTGTTCAAGGTAATCTCACTATGCAGGTCAGTTTTAGAGCAACTGGAATATTAACATTTTGTTCTTATTGGGGGAGAGGGGACAGTATGCGAGGAACGCCTGAACCAAATTATTCCAAACTTGCACCACTGCCCCTGTTGTGGCGTACCAATATCTTAGATAATCTCATTATGCATGTGGATTTTAGAATACTTTGAAAATTAAAAGCAGCTCATAATGCAGGGGGAATCATTGACACCAAACCAATCCTGTGGCTATTTTCAAGACAAGATTTTTCTGAGGGCCTCTTCCCCCTAATCAGCTTTCTCTTACCCTACCCTATTCTGCTGTGCTCCCAGCACTCTGTTCTATATGTACTTGCAATGGTGGAAAGGGACAAATTTTCACACCCAGATCCAGTCTTTCAGCCCCACAAAGTCAGCAGTTACCCTGATTTGGGGGAATTGAGAATGGAAAGGATAATTTCATTTTTAAAGTTGATCTGTAAAGGGGCAATATCTGATACTGTGTCTTCGATTTTCTTCGGATGTGTAAAGAAGGCATGAAGATTTGGGGGCCTGGGTGTTTTTTTGTTTGTATGTTTGTTTTTGTTTGTTTTGGGGAGAGAAGATATATTTATGTTGCCTCCTTTTATATTAAAAATCCATGTCCTGTCTAGCCTGGGGGACTCATGCTTCGGCTTTGTCTAGACTAGAGTTGGTGGTCCTGTTATAATTTGAGCTAATTGATCGTAAACCCTTCCATCCCCACTGCCTCTTCTCCCCTGCCCCCACTTCCCCCATCCCTTTCTCTTCCCCATCCCATGCCCCTTCCCCACTGCCCCATCTCCTCCCCAGGCTTGGGGGGCAGGGGACAAACCCCCAGTACTCACCGGCGGCACGGAGTGGGCTGCGGCCGGGTCGCTCCACTTCCCACCGCCCAGTGAGTGCAAGGCACCCCCGTTCCCTGCTGAAGGTGACATGGTTTGGTAGCCCTGTGGATGCTGTGTAGTGTCTGGAATGGGGCATGTGTATTCCCATGATGCCCCTTCCCCTCTGCCTGCAGAGCTGAGGACAGACAGGTCTGAGGAACTCTGGGAGGGAGAAGAGCAATATGAAGATGAAGTCTAAGATGAGGCCAGGTGACTTCTGTGGAGGGAGACATGCTGGACAACGGCAAGGATTGGGGAGACAACCAGGTGTGAACCCAGCACACAGAGAGAGCTGGGGGAGGGTGTCTGTGTTTGTAACACTTCCCTGTCCTCTCTCACAGATGGAGTCCAAGAGGGATAGGAAGGAGAGGACGAGAGCCCCAGTACTAAAGAAAAAAAGCTGGGCCCAGGGCTCTGTGGGGTTAAGACCAGTGGAAGGGACAAGAGTCCCCTGTGCAGAGTGACTATTTTGGGTGCAGGTGCAGTGGGGTGTTTTCTAATTGTAGCTCTGACAACATAATGGGAAGGGGATTCAGGGTAGAGCCCTGGGGTGTGGGAGATGCGAGAAGGAGAGCCTCGCCATCATAGCAGAGTGTCATGATAACTTTGTTTTTTCCTTCTTGTGGTGTGTTTGGCACCAAGGGAAAAGAAGTGTGTGTGTGTGTGTGTGTGTGTGTGTGTGTGTGTGTGTGTGTGTTGGATGGCGAGGGGGGCGGGGACAGAGTCCGTCTCAGTGGTGAGATGGAAAGTGAGTGAGAGCACAAGCACTGTTGATGCCAGGCAAGACCTGTCCAGCTGTTAGCAGAGCAGCTGTCACTGTCTGTGAGATAAGTATCTGGTTTGGGGACTTCTCATCTCTCTTGGTGGCAGTGGTGTGTCCAACCCCAGCAGAAGTTTGGATCCACGAGGGTGACTCCAGGCGCTGAGTTACTTTAATTTCTCCTATGCCTCTCTCTCGGTCTTCTCTACTGTGTTGGCCAACACACCTTCTCTCTCTCTTTGTACTGTCTCCTACCATAGGACATGGGCAGGTGAAGTGTGCATTCATCCGCACAGGCTTGGTCTCGAGAGCCTGCACCATCTAGCAGGAGGGAAGAGAATCGTACTGGATACTACAGTGGTGGAGGTGGGGTGACTGGCCAAGCAACCCATTGGCTCTGTCTCTTCATCGAGTGGGGCTGCTCTAGAGCCTGTCGGAGACGGAGGGAGGGTGAGCTCTCGTGCACCAATAGAGCTGTGGGCAGTGATGTCTCGCTCATCAGTTATTTCCTGCGCTTTCAGATGAATCGTCAAGGAGCCCCAGCCAAAGGAGAAGTGGGAAGAAGTGAACCTGAGCAGCCTGGACATCCGTCTAAGCAGAGGTGAACAGTCCTGAGCTTTCTGCCTTTCACAGCACTGGGTGTGAGTCAGCGGTGATGGCAATCACTTCCTCAGCTCTTCCCAGTTTAGTTTTCTTCAGAGGACATGAGCAAGCTGGGCATGGAGCTCTGTGGTATTAAGTCCAGGGGAAGAGACAATAGTCTCCTGTGCAGAGTGACTCCTTTGGGTGTAGGTGCAAAGGGGTGATTTCTAATTGTAGCTGTGATGGCATAATGGGAGGAGGGTTGAAGCCAGAGCCCTGGGGTGCGGGAGTAGCGAGAAGAAGAGCCTCGCCACCATTGCTTTTCTTTTCCTCTTGTGTTGTGTTTAATACCAAGGGGAAAGAAGTCGTTGGGACAGAGTCCAGCCCCGAGGTGAGATGGAAAGTGAGCGAGAGCAGTGACAGCATGAATACTGCTGATGCCAGGCAAGACCTGTCCAGCTGAGATGAGAGTAGCTGTCTCTGTCAGTGAGATAAGATGAGAGTAGCTGTCTCTGTCTGGTTTGGTGAGGGCTCTGGTCACAGTCCCCCTGGCTCCAGGCAGGGACGTCCCATTAGCTGCGTGTGGGTTTGTTTAAAAAAAACAAAACAAGCTGTGGCTTCAAGGGAGATGATGTTGCCATTTGTGGGGCTGCTCATCTCTCTGGCCAGCTCCTAGCAGAAGGTTGGATCCATGAGGGTGACTCCCTGTTCTGAGTTTCTTTCCTTCCTCCTAGGTTTCTCTCTCTCTCTGTCTTCTCTACTGTGTTGGCCAACTCACACTCTCACACTCTCTCTCCTTTCATGAACACCTGTTATGTTCAGTTGCCTGCATCCTCTTCCCCCCCTCCGTCCCCCCCAGTCTCCTATGGGCTAGGCTGGGTCTATCTGCCTATGGGCATGGTCTCTGCCATACTGGGAAGGATGCGTACTACTGCCTGCCAGGCTAAGGGGGTTGCTCCTCCCACCCCTATCTTCCTAGAGAGTTTTGGAGACTTCATTCCTGTAACTGGGTACAGCGTGAGTGGCCAGTCATGTCTTTGGGGCTGTGGGGTCTGAGACTGAGAGGGGTGGGCTCACGGCCATGGCTTTGGGTACAGGAGAAGTGGGGTGACATTAGAGATGCCTAGAACCCCCCTTACAACCCCCTAGCTCCATTACTGCATCACCCAAAGCCTTGCTCAGGGTCCATGCCTCCTTGTGCTGGGCACTGCACGGACAACCAGAGGGACAGCGGGATGTATGAGGAGATAGATGAGAGTATGAGGCAGATGGATGAAGGGGTGTGTGTGGCATATAGTGGGGATGGATGGGGGGCTTGAGGGTTGGATGGACAGCGGGACAGGTGGAGGGCTGCAGGGATGGATGGTGATGTCAAAGGCCGGAAGTGTGATGGGTTCAGCTCATGGCCGCTGGCCCTGTCATCTGCTGCCCCCATCTGCCCGTCTGACTCTGCCCCTGTCTCTCGCAGGCAGCACTCAGCAGAGTCTGGCCCTGTTGTTACACTGGTGCCTACATCCAGTGCATACACCTGGGCGTAATGTGCTCCTGGAGAGCTCAGGCAGGGACAAGCGTGCGGGCTCACGGCTGCTGAACCAGCTACTCCAAAGACTGCCGCAGATCTCCCCTGCCCCTTGGGCAGCAAGACCCTGGCCGGGGGGTTCCTTGTCCCTCCTCGCAGCCAAAGCAGCCTGCTCAGCACAGAGACCGAGGTCACCTGCCCCCGCCCAGCCTCTAGCTGGAGCTGCTCCAGCCCCAAATTGCTGGTATCCAGCCTGGCCGGAGTTGGTTTGATATTCTAGCGGAGTCCGTTCTTTCTCCCCGGTAGATTATGATTTTCCCCACTGCAGTTAGTTGCTCTTTCTCTGCTTCCCCATAGCCCCTCCCCGGAGTCTGTCATTGCTTCACCTAAAAGCTGCTTTGTGTTCTGGGGTCTCTGCTGGCAGCAGGGACACTGCTCTGGCTTTGGGCAGGTGCTTGGCAAGGTGAGGGTCGCAACTTAGAGCTTTCTTCATCAGAAATTTAAGTAAAATTAGCCTTTGCCTCATTTCTTACAGTGCAGAATAACACACGGGCACACTCCTGCTCACCAGGGATATGTGTGGGTAGGTGTCAGGATGCAGGGCCCCCTGGGGACCAGGTGGGGCAGTACATGGTGAATATCAGTCCTTTTGGGGCACTGACCCCTGCTGGCCAGGTGGGATAGTGCCCTAAGTGTATCATCTTGAGGCCAGGTGTGGCAGTGCCATATGTGTATCCCCCCAATTCTGTGATAGTGACCCCTGTTGGCCAGGCACAGGAGTGCCCTGTCAGTGCCTTCTTGTTGGAGCAATGTCTCCTGGTGGCCAGGTGCGGCACTGCCTGGCATGTATCCCCCCTCAGCATTGCTGCAGCGATCCCTGGTGGCCACTGAGGGCAGCTGCCTATGGGACCCCACCACTACCATTGCGACTGTGAGCACTGGTGGCTGGGTGAGGCAGGGTCCTGTATGTATATCAGCCATTGGGGCAGTGCCAATGTGTATCCCACTCTCATCTTGGTGACTCGTGTTGCCCAGGTGGGGCAGTCCCCTGTGTGTATTTACTCCCCCCAACCCCTGCATTGGGCCAGTGACCACTGGTGTCTTGGTGCTAAGATGCAGCCACCTCTGGGTTAGACAGTGGGGCTGTCTATAGGCCAGTGGAGATAGGCTCCCACTGTTCCAGGAAGTACGTGAATGTGCGGTGCTCGGGGCAGAGCGCTCCACCTTGTATTGAACTGTGACACTCTGAGCACCTTTCCCCGACATGAAGAAGAGCCCTGTGTGGCTCCAAAGCTGGTCCAATAACAGGTATTACCTCACCTGTCTTGTTGACCTGGTATTCTGGCAAGTGTCCAACTTCCCCTTCACTGTTACTCTCCAAACCACCCAGGCAAAACCCCACCAGGTCCCTTCATCTGCCAAACCTCCCCTGGACCCCGACCCCTACCCTGGGGGGCACCCCACCTGCCACCTGCAAACCCAGCGGAGGCTGGGGGGTGGCCTGCTCTTGGGAGGGGAGCAGAAATCCTGGGTCCACAAACTCAGTAACGGGGTTGAGGCTGCCCCTGCAATGAGAAGCAGGGTGGGCGGGGAGAGAAGAGTGAAGCAGTGCACGGTGGGAGTTGTAGCATCTCCCCGGGGGTCCATCTCCCCTCAGCCACAGCGGGCCCCATGGGAGATGTAGTATCATAGAGGAATCATAGAATATTATAGGGTTGGAAGGGACCTCAGGAGGTCATCTAGTCCAACCTCCTGCTCAAAGCAGGACCAATCCCCAGACAGATTTTTACCCCAGTTCCCTAAATGGCCCCCTCAAGGACTGAACTCACAACCCTAGGTTTAGCAGGCCAATGCTCAAACCACTGAGCTACCCCTCCCCCCCACTGCCTCCATCTCTGCTCAGCCACGACAGGCCCCGTGGCATCAAGGGAGTGGTCGTGTCTCCTGCCTCGATTTCCTGTCAGACACTGCCAGGCCCGGCCCAGACTTCCCATTTCTGGTGCGAGTCCGGAAGCAGATGTTGCCATGAGGCGGTGCCAGGAAGGGTGGTGCTGGTGTCAGGAGAAAGCAGGAGGAGCAGATGGGGTCCGTGCTTCCGCAGGGAGGTGCCGCCCTTGCTGTGAAAGGGCCCCCCTGTTATGGGAGGTGTCGTCTCCCAGCTGTGCCACCCTCTGCACCAGCCCCTGCCTGTCACAGGAGGTGCAGGCTCCAGCCTGCGGAGCTGCAGCAGGGAACCCCACACCCAACGCCTGTCAGGAACCCCCATTCTCAATGCCTCCAGTCCCTGCCTCCACCCCATCCCACCCCATCAATTATAGAATGGGAGGTAACTTAACTTCCGCTCACTGTTCCCAGTTGGATTCTAAAAGAGCCCTTACCAGAGTGTCTTCACTTCCAAATTGGGAAACAGATTTTTTTCCCAATCGCCATATACCAGCAGGTGGTGTATGTGATGGAGGCTTTACAGAGTAGGCAGCTACTTCACTGCCTCACTGTTTGCTTTTCTTTTTCAATAGCTTTATCCCTATGGCAAAGCTCACAAATGCTCCATAAGGACAAAAATCGCTTGTTTCATAGTAAATATATAAATATTTGGCCGAAAATCCCCAGTATTCAGAATAATGTGGAAACTAACACTTTAAAGTGAAGACCCTGGGTTTGATGGTTAATTATTCATGCCCCCAGTAATAAAACTTTCAGGGAAGCTCCAAATTAGTAAATTGTTTATAAAGTTCATTTCAAATTGAACTTGTTTTTAAGCAATAAGCAAAGCTCTCTAATGTTTATACAATTACACAATTTTTGGACAACCTTTTTTAATATCTCAACAACTGAAACCCAGGTGAGGAACATCTTCCGGGGATCAGGTGGGCTAGAACCTTGTCCCCAACATGCAGAGGGAAGCTTCTCCCTTGCCTTCCCCAGCCGTGAGGAGGAAGAGTGGGGAAAGATGTCTTAAAAATATAGATCCACCCGCTTTCTTTGCGGTGCTGTTCTCCTCTGCTGAGTGCCTAGGGTGCCAACCACACAGCAGCCTGCTACTGCCCTTGAACTAGGCTCCCTGGCTTCTGCATGGTGTCTGAGAGGAACGGGGTGGAGAAATTGCGGGGGGGAATCCGAGACCACATGAAGCAGCAGGCTGTGAAATGACCGCTCTGCATTTCGGTGAGCGGCTGGTAAAACAGAGCCTCTTGTAGTACATCTGCAGGGGAACTGCCTCAGCCGCTACCACGGTTTCTTTTACAATGCTCCAGCCATAGTAGCCAACTGTAAAACCTGCCTGATGTGATGCTGAGCCGGGTTAGGCAGCTGTTGTGCTGAGACCAAATTCTTTCGTGTTCCTTTCACTGTTTCCTTTGTATCCTCCCTCTGTTGATCGGTACCTGTCATAACTATAAAGGGAAGGATAACAGCCCTCTTGTGTACAATACTATAAAATCCCTCCTGGCCAGAGATCCAAAATCCTTTTACCTGTAAGGGAATAAGAAGCTCAGGTAACCTGGCTGACACCTGACCCAAAGGACCAATAAGGGGACAAGATACTTTCAAATCTTGGTGGGGGGAAGGCTTTTGTTTGTGCTCTTTGTTTTGGGGGTTGTTCGCTCTTGGAACTAAGAGGGACCAGACATCAATCCATGCGCTCCAAATCTTTCTGAACAAGTCTCTCATATTTCAAACTTGTAAGTAACAGCCAGGCAAGGCGTGTTAGGTTTATCTTTGTTTTCTCAACTTGTAAATGTACCTTTTGCTAAAGGGTTTACCTCTGTTTGCTGTAACTTTGAACTTAAGGCTAGAGGGGGTTCCTCTGGGCTCTTTGAATCTGATTACGCTGTAAAGTTATTTTCCATCCTGATTTTACAGAGATGATTTTTACCTTTCTTTAATTAAAAGCCTTCTTTTTAAGAACCTGATTGATTTTTCCTTGTTTTAAGATCCAAGGGTTTGGATCGGTGTTCACCAGGAAATTGGTGAAGAAGTCTCTCAAGGCTACCCAGGGAAGGGAGTTAGTACTTGGGAGTGGTGGCAGCAAAACCAGATCTAAGCTGGTAATTCAGTTTAGAGGTTCACATGCAGGTCCCCATATCTGTACTCTAAAGTTCAGAGTGGGGAAGGAACCTTGACAGTACCCACAGGCTGTTTCCTCTTCCACTTGTATTGCATATTTTTGATTATTTCTTCCCTCTGCCTGCTTTAATGCAGACTTTCCTCTGGTTTTAAAATGATGTTTAATGTCACAAATGGACTACGTGTCCCTTCCAGAACTACCATGTTTATGGGCTAAATCCTCAGCTAGTGTGGAGTGTTGCAGATCCGTTGTCTCTACCATGCAGGCATGTGTATTTAAACCAGTTTAAGCCATTCCCTAATTTTATTTAAAGTGTGTGTGTGTGGGGGGGGGGGGGGGGGTTATGACCTTAAACATCATTTTAAAAACCAGAGAAAAGCCTGCATTAAAGCAGACATGGGAGAAATAATAAAAAATATGCAATACAAGGATTTATATTTAATATATATATTTAATATACTGTACTATATCCCCAAAAGGTGCAGTACTTATATACCACAATGAAGTCAAGTTATGAAAATATAACATGTTTTTTTCCCCCCAAAGACAGAAGTCTTGGACTTTCTGTGCTTCAGTGGATTTTTGTTCAGCTCCCCTGCTGGTTGCAATCACTGTATCTCTGACGGCGCAGTAATAGACCTCAGAGTCGTTCATTTCACTGGAGCTTTTCTTCGAATGGAAGGATTTCTTGTCTTGGACATGGTCAGCAAAAAAACCCTGCTTGTCCCCTTCATCTTGGCCACCCCCTGATGTTTTATCTCTCAGCCAAAACTTCTCTGGTATCGTCAACACCCCAATAAAGCACTGGAGATAAGGGAATAGGGTAGACTCATTGGTACACTCAATAACCAAAGGTGCTCCTTCTTTGACAATAGCTGTGCCTTCAGTTTGTGTGACCGAGTCTCCAAAGGTCCCTTATGGGGGGAAAAAAGAACAGATATTTATTCGAAACACTATAATCTTAGGGTGAGAATATTTAAAGGTGCCTAAGTGATTTAGATGCCTGTGTGGGTGCTAACAGCCTCCTGAGTGAGTGGTTCCTTCAGATCTGACCTTTTCCTTGAGCTGCAATGACAGTATTTTAAACAGGGCTCAAACAGAAAGAGGAGGAGTTGGACTGCAAGAGGCTGGGTTCATGAGACACCAAAGGATAGAAGAAAGGGTGGGTCATGCAGAAATGAAATCTTATTGTGAAGATGAAACAGATACTCCTTGTGGTTGAAGGCATCCACTGAACAGGGGTGTCATGATGGAATAGGCTTATATTGATGGGAATGGGATATATTGATCATAAATAGGAGATATTTGGGGGAATTGAGTCTATCGCTAGGAAAATAGGGTATTTTGTTGGGGGGAAAATGCATTGATGAGAAATGCAGAGACCGGCTGCTTGATATCAGTTCTGCCCAGGGCACGTAGGAAAGGAGACAAGGCAGAGAGTGCATTTCATGGACATGTAATGTATAAGGGACCTTAGTGTGAACACCCCAGACCCTTCTCCTAATCCTTTAGGTAGCTCTCATTAACCATACAAAGATCCCTACTAAGCAGCTTAACAGAGAGAGGAATAATTTCAGAGAGCTCATTCCATAGTCATTGGGTCCTGCTTCCAGTTTCACACTGTGGCATGGGAACACTGGAGATTCTAATATAGGACTGGAGGGGACCTCGTGAGGTCTTCTAGTCCAGTCCCCTGTACTGATGACCGGACTAAGTATCATCTTGACCACCCCTGACCGGGTTTGTCTGACCTGCTCTGTTACGGGGTCCAACTCACCACCGCTGGTGCCCCCTGCCAGTCGCTCCGGGAATTAGCTCTTGATTGCTCTGGGGCGTCCTCGCCGCGTGGTAGCTCGCCCGTTGTCTCCATTCTGCTGCCCTGGGACCCGTGTTGCTCCCTGCTCAGCGGTGTCCTCTTCAGGACAATCTTCATCCGCTTCAGGACTTTGCCCTCTGGCAGTGTTCACTACTCTGGTCTCACCCCCTTCCGGGGGGCTGTTGTTAACAGCAGTCCCTCTGTTTATCCCAGCCTCGGTGGCCAACCACAACCCTAGAGTCTAGCCCAGGGGTCGACAACCTATCAGAAGTGGTGTGCCGAGTCTTCATTTATTCACTCTAATTTAAGGTTTCGTGTGCCAGTAATATATTTTAACGTTTTTAGATGGTCTCTTTCTATAAGTCGATAATATAGAACTGAACTATTGTTGTATGTAAAGTAAATAAGGTTTTAAAATGTTTAAGAAGCTTCATTTAAAATTAAATTAAAATGCAGAGCCCCCTGGACCAGTGGCCAGGACCCGGGCAGTGTGAGTGCCACTAAAAATCAGCTCGCATGCCGCCTTCGGCACGCGTGCCATAGGTTGCCTACCCCTGGTCTAGCCCCTCGTCTCAGGGGCCGGTTGTGGCCTGTCTCGGCCTCTCTCCTTCGTGACTAGTGGCAATGCAAGGGGGAAAAGGGGGGGACGCAGGCCCACCCGCTATTCTGGGTCCCGACCCAGGGACCCTCTAGTGGCAGCCTCCCTCTGTCCTCCTTCTCTCCCCTCTCATCTGCCTAGTTTCCCTGGGTCACATCCCCTTTGGCCCTAGGCACCTTCTCGACCCCTTCTAGCAAGTGCTGCAGCCTGGCAGGTATCTGGGCCGGAGCTCTGCTCTGCTCTCCTAAGCCTGCCCAGCACTACTCTGTCCAAGGTGCTGCTCCTTAGCTCAGGAGCCAGTCCTTCTCCCTCCTAGTCAGGGAGTGACTGACTACTCCTCTGCTAGACAGCCTTTATATAGGACCTAGCCCGGCCCTGATTGGCTGCCTCTTTCCCTGCCCTGATTGGGTCTCCCCAGGCCTTGGCTGATTGCCTGCTGGTCTGCGCAGCCTCTTGGGCCTGCTTCAGCCCTTTTCCTCAGGGGGTGGGGCACCGCCCCACCATATGCTCTTAAAAACCTTCAGTGGTGGAGATTCCACAACCTCTCTATCCGTCTATCTATGTGTATGTCTCCATTGGATGTGGAAGGTGTGATGTCCACTTACAGCAAAGCTACCCTGGCTAGCTTTGATTGGAGCTTGCTAGCTAGCAACCTTATCTTTAGGTTTTTTTTAAAACACTCACCCATCCCCAGCGTGTCTGAGTATCACATTCCACTAACTGCAAACATAAATCTCTCCCTCTGGCCCAGCACAGAGTACACAACCCAACTGAGTGAGGTAAGAGGCAAACCACCAGGGTCTGGTCTCACCATCTCTCTTCCAGATTCCTAAATAGTTCGAATACGGAAACTCACATAATGTCAGCAGCAAAGTCACTCCCCTCATGAGAGACATTTTCTGGGGAAGAGACTGGGACCCCACTCTCAAGGCGTTTAGTACCAGCTCAGTGAGAATTGACAGAGGAAGTCTGAGAGGTTGAAATCACAAGAGAAAAGCCCATGAATGAAAAGCGAGAACAGGCGCCCAGTTGGAGGTCTGAGGTTTTTCTGAGAGTCGATTGGGCCACACCTTCAGTTGCTGTATATTGGCAAAACTCCATTGAAGTCATTCTGGTACATTGTGTTCATTGTCGTGCCAAAGGGGATGGAGAGAAACATAAGGCATCCTCAATATTTTCCTCTCCCTTTTTAAAATTAAAAGCAAGGAGAAGGGTGATCTTGTGCTTACGACCCTGGTCTGAAACTCATGAGACCTATGAGGTAAGTTTCTGGCTTTACCCCAGTCTCTCTGTGTGATCTTGGACAAATCACTTAGTCTGGGAATCAAATTGACCTAAGAGTAAAATTTTCAGAAGCCACCTTAGTTACTGAAGAACCTAGTCCCATTTGAAAGAGTGATTGAGTGCTGGATGGCACTTAATCCACTGGAAAATAAGAAAAGGAAAATTTTTAAAATACATGTAGATCTGGCTGGGTATCCTGCTAGTTCCTAATGGTAGGATTGGATGTCCAAGCCTCATTAAACAGTATATCAGGAGTAGGCATCCAAATCCCTCAGACACCTTGAAAAATCTCAGCCTTGATATGAGATTAGTATCTGGAGAAGGGGTGTGCGTGTGTCTTTTTCTCTTCCATACAGGCTCCTCTAGTGCACTCATCACTGTAGACTCTCAGGCATAGCTGGGCAACCCTCAGCAATTAAGGGGGTTTGACTTCTTTCCAACTTGGTGTTTTCAGGCTCTCCAGAAACAGTTTAGCTCTGTGGGGAAGGGACAAAATACCTCTCTCTATGAAAGGGAATGTCCCTGACGGCTATGTCATTTGTTAATGTTGGGTATATCCCTGATGACTTCCTTCTATGAACCTGTATATCTTGATCTAAAAATAATATCTTCAAGCTTTCTAGCATTCCGTCCCCCACTCTTGGGAGGAACTTCCCACAAATATTTCCACAAACAGCCTCATTGTTCTCCTTTGAATCTCTCCTTAAAACTCTCCTGTGTTGTGCTGCCCACACAAAACTTGGCAAGGGGTAGGCTACTGCTGAGGCCACTGATGATCATGTCTCTATTTCGTTGTACTCTCGCTCTGTCTATCTGTATCCACTTGTCTCTTGGATTGTAAACTCTATTTTTGTTCTGTCTGTAGAAAGCCTGGCACAATGGGGTTATAGTCCATGACTTGGGCTCCAAGGTGCTCTGGTAATTCAAATAACACATTATTATTAATAATAACAACAATACCACCTTCCCCAAATGAGTCTAAATAGAATATATCTGCTACAAGGATTTCTGCTGGTCAACCCATCTTACTGGAAAGGTTGTCTCTCTCACCAGCAGAAGTTGGTCCAATAAAAGATACAACCTCACCCACCATGGCTCCATAATATCCAGGACCCAACACTGCGTGTATCAGTTGATACATCAGCGCCCCCTTGTGGGCAAAGAAACGAACTGAATGGGGAAATGTTTTATAAGTGATTCAGAGAGGTCTTTCCTTCTTATAGATTTTCCAATCTCTTCTGATTTTAGCTACAGAACCTTGTGTGTTTGTTTGGAATTCGGAGTTAACTAATATGGGAGTTAAAAGACTTTACATGGTTTGCCAGAATCATTTAGAAGCTCTGATAATAGGATGGATTAAAAATTAAAGGATTAAGAAAACCCTTCAGACAAAGTCGGCTGTGTGTGAACGAGAGAAATTGCAGAGAGATGGTGTTTCGCTTTGTTCACCGGACAAGAAAAGAAGTTTTAACCCTCCCACCCCCTTATTTTTTTTAGACTCTGAAAGGGGCAGATCCTTTTTCTTGTCTCACAAGATGAAAGAAACTCTCTCTCCTTAGCTCGCCCAGCCAAGAGACGCTGCTGCTCCCCTGCTCGGGGGTGCAGTGGGATATTGCCCGGGGGCAGCCCGTGGCTGTCACGCCGTGTTGCTCAGAGCACAGGAATACACAGCTGCCTCCACCAGCCTTACCCCGCGGAACTCAAAGATGCCACCTCCTGGCTATGAATGGGCACTGGTGGAGAGGGCTTGTACTAGGTGCTTATAACTTAGATCAGTGTTTCTCAACCAAGGGTACGCAGAGTCTTCCAGGGGGTACGTCAACTCATCTGGATAGCTGCCTAGTTTTACAACAGGCCACGTATGAAGCACTAGCGAAGTCAGTACAAACTAAAATTTCACACAGACAACAACTTGTTTATACTGCTAGATATACTATACACGGAAATGTAAGTACAATATTTATATTCCAATGGATTGATTGTAGTTCGTCCAGGCTCAGTTATGTGTAGGTCTCTCTTGCGGGAAAAGTGTTGAGAGCTGTGTGTTCTTGTGAGTCACACTCGCTCATCTGACTCCGTCCACAGGCCAGCTGCTTTCACTACACAGTCAGGCAGCAGTAGTGTGTGCATCCACATGTGCCACCTGCCAAAGTGTCAGTGCTTTTATCAGGGCCTGCTGAGCAAATCTGTGCCTCTGTCCCAGAATGCCTCAGTGAAGGACAGCCTGGCCAGAGTACACGCAGATAGAGCCACACCAGCAGCACATGGGGCCAGGCACTGCAGGAGGAAGTGGCACCAGTTACACTGGTTCTGTGGGCGGAGTTGGGGGATTCCATCTACATGGGAAAAACAGAGCACCAGAAGACACCACAGCTGGTGTAAACTGGCATAGTTTTGCTCGCTTACACCAACTAAGGATCTGGCCCACGTGCCTGCTTGAGACCTGTTACCTGCCACAATAAAGAATCACGTATTTAACCATATTGAGTGATGACTCCAACCATCTTAAGAAGCTACAGTGTCACTAACTGGTTACAAACTCAATTAAACTGTAATGTAGACAGGGCCGATTGGGCAGGGAAGCACCATGATATCACACTGGATCTATCCTCGGGGACGCTAGCTACTGCTGGCCTTGCAGTGTGTCCCGGGGCTTGTGCAGATTTGCCATGCTTGGGGCTGATCTCGTTTCCTGACACTGGTATGTTTTTGTCTTTAGCAGGTCGGTAGGGGCTGTGAAGACTCTTTTCTCCATGCCCGGATACTGGAAGGAATTTACCAGCATCCAGTTTCAGCAGAGTTGGGACATGATACCCTCCCGATATTACTACTTGCAGGGTGTTGGCCTGATTGCAAGTTAGGAACCCAAAGTTTCCTCTTCATTGGGCCTCTCTTGGGACTGGGATTTCAGTGTGAAATATTCCTCTGTTCCAGCTGCCATCTCAGCCCAGCAACTTGAGTGGAACTCTCTCTCCCTCTTGATAACCACAAGGGACTTTCTGTTCCATGTTCCAGAGCCATGATCAAGTTTGAGAACCCTCAGCTCCCTGCAGTTTTCAAAGCGGGAATCACCATCGTCCAGAGTGAGGAGGATGAGCAGAGAAATCTCACCATGACTATCTGCACTGAGGTGAGATTCATTAGTTGACAGGCACAAGTGGGCTTGTGGAGAGCAGCTCAGGCCAGTAGGCGATGGGGCACCTCGTCAGCAGCCTTACAGCCAGTTAGCTCCTCTCCACAGATGGATCATTGTGGGGAATGGCAAAGAGAGGGAGGGAAGGACAGGGTGAGATCGCTCCTGGCTGGATGTGCCTAGATGGGATTATGTGACAAGAGGAGATGTTTCTCCAGTGCCCCAAGGCCATGCTTCTCTCCTCACCTTTCCTGGGGTTCTGCTTTTCTTCTACCCCAGGAGTCGTACTTGTGCATTGTCTAACTTCTGGGAATGAACCAACTAAAGCAGCAGCAACTGGCTCCCTACACACCAGAGACTTTGTACGGGAGTAAGTGGCCATTTGGTAAAGATGACTGTCCAGGGAACAGACCCCACAGGAAGACCTCTGCTCCTCAACCGGATGTTGATTTGGCTCTTTCCAGTTTCTCCAGAGTCCTTCCATTACCATGACACTGACTAAATCAGACCTCTGGGTGCAGCTCATGGAATGGACCCAAGACACAAATCCCATTATACGTAGGCTCAGTCTGCGAAGCCTTGGCAGTGTTGTGCTCCAGCAGGAAAAGGTGAGAGATGTGGATTGCCCAGGGGACCAAGGAAGCCGATGTCTATCAAATAGCTGAGAAATGAGAGCGAGATCCTCACACAAGCCTTGTTGTTTAACACACAGCGCTCACATGTTGGAGGTACTTTACTGAGCAAATCAAGGCATGACATGGTCCCTGCTCCCGCGAGTTGTCACCTGATTCTAGATGTGATGCAATGGGGGAGGGGGAAATTGGGGTGAGCAAAGACAAAGGTTACAGTGAGCAGCTGGCACAGGTGCTCAGTTTTAGCAACTGCCCATCTCGATGGCCCCATTCCATATAACTGGGAATTGTTTGGAATGGGGTGAATTTATTCACTGCTTGTAGACGCCCTGCAGAAGTGGGTGTATAGGAGGAGACAATGTTAGACGAGGATGGGGAAGACGTACCATGCAGAGGAGGCAGCATGGACAAGTCAGAGCTGGGAGCGGGAATGGAACGAAGGTGACAAGGCCAGTCTGGATGGTTGAGTGGAGCTGGAAGGGCCAAAGTGTCAGGAACCAAAGTCTGAGATGTAGGATGGGCAGAGGGCTGCAGGGCCTGAAGGGAGGAGAAAGGGACTGAAGTTGTTGCTCAGGGCAATGGGGAGACAGTGGAGGCAGGGAGACAAGCCCAGGCTTGGCAAGAGCAGAAGAGTGAGCGTGGATCAGAGCTCGGTTCGTGGGGCCTGGAGCTGCTCCAAGCAGGTGTCAGTGAAGCCTCTGGTCGAGGAGCCTGGGTGCAAAACTCCTGCAAGAGTGACAGGAGAGTGACTTTCTCCCCATTGGGGGGCTGTGCCAGCCGTGGTTTGGTGCAGCATATGTCCCAGGCGGTCACCCAGGATAGTGATGAGCTGCCGTCTTCATTCCTGCAGCTGCAATTGTTGTGGGCCCAGCTGCCAGCGATCATTGGCATGTTCTGTGACAGGGGTGGAGGGAGTGTCATGGGGGCCATGCATAAAGCTGCAGACATCATCTACCTCCTTGACGGGGAGGGGCTTGGCTCCATCTCCCAGGACATTGCAGTCAGCCGTCGCCCCTTCATCGCCCCTGGAACCCCAGGATAAGCACATTCCCCCTCTTCTCCTGTCTCTGATGCCCTTGTCTCTCTCTCCCCCCATCCCCTTGCCTCCCACCCCTCAGGCCTTACATGGGGCCTCCAAGGAGTGCCCCCTCCGTGTGTGTGTGGGGGAGATCTCCTGCTCAGCCACCAGCCTTCCTCGGCAAGCCTCAGCGCCATGCTCCCCGGCCCTGCTGCAGCCTGGGCTGGGGAAGAGGGGGCCTGGCACTGGGCAGATGACCAGTTGTCTGGAGGACAGAGTCCCCAAAAGAGGGGGAGATTCCCAGCAGGAAAGAGGTGGGTCGGGAATGGCCCGGCTCTCAGGGGCACTAAAGAACAAAAGAACTGCTGTGTTTTGTAGCAGCACGTCCCTGCAAGGCTCCAGCAGCTGCTTCTCCCCTTCCCCAGACCAGTCTCCAGCAGCCTTCCCTCCCTCTCCCCTCTCTTTTCCCCAGCACCTCCCACCGTGCCTCATGGCAGCAGCTCCTCCCCCTTTCCTGCTCCTGATCACCAGGGAGCAGAGGTGAGCTCCAGGCTCCACTGCCCATGGGAGGGGAGACCAGAGAAGCATCTGCAGCCAGTGACCTGGGTCGTCACTCAGCCATCACCTCAAGCCGTGGCTGGGGAAGGAAGAGCCAGAGGAGTGGTGGGGAAAGCAGAAGGGAAGGGGCAATGGAGAGGGGGTGTGGAGAGAAAGGGGGAGACTGAGAAAGGAGGGACCCAGGTAGATGGTAAAATGCAGCAGGAATGGGGTGTTCCAGACAGAGGAGGGGAAGTAAGAACCCAAGAGACAGTTGGAATTGAAACAAATGGAAACTGATGAGCAGAAAGCACCCCATGAGAGGGCCATGGAGATCCAGAAACAAGCCATGGAACTGAGAGACAAAGAAATGAAGCATGAACTGGTTGTAATGGAGTGAGAGAGACAGAACTCCCCATCAGGGGGCTCCACCTCTCCAAAAATCCACAAGTGGAACGATTGTGTCCAGCATATAGCGAATCTGGGGACATTGCTGAATACTTCATCACCGTTGAGAGGCTGTGTATGCTCCATGTGATTCCTGACCATCAAAAGGCCAGGACTGTGCAGATGACACTAAACTGGGAGGAGTGGTAGATACGCTGGAGGGTAGGGATAGGATACAGAGGGACCGAGACAAATCGGGGGACTGAGCCAAAAGAAATCTGATGAGGTTCAACAAGGACAAGTGCGGAGTCCTGCACTTAGGATGGAAGAATCCCATGCACTGATACAGAGTAGGGACGGAGTGGCTAGGCAGCAGTTCTGCAGAAAACGACCTAGGGGTTACAGTGGACAAGAAGTTGGATATGAGTCGACAGTGTGCCCTTGTTGCCAAGAAGGCTAACGGCATTTTGGGCTGTACAAGTAGGGGCATTGCCAACAGATCAAGGGACGTGATCATTCCCCTCTATTCGGCATTGGTGAGGCCTCATCTGGAGTACCATGTCCAGTTTTGGGCCCCACACTACAAGAAGGATGTGGAAAAATTGGAGCGAGTCCAGCGGAGGGCAACAAAAATGATTAGGGGGATGGAGCACATACCTATGAGGAGAGGCTGAGGGAACTGGGATTGTTTAGTCTGCAGAAGAGAAGAATGAGGGGGGATTTTATAGCTGCTTTCAACTACCTGAAGGGGGGTTCCAAAGAGGATGGATCTAGACTGTTCTCAGTGGGAGCAGATGACAGAACAAGGAGTTATGGTCTCAAGTTGCAGTGGGGGAGGTTTAGGTTGATATTAGGAAAATCTTTCACTAGGAGGGTGGTGAAGCACTGGAATGGGTTACCCAGGGAGGTGGTGGAATCTCTTTCCTTAGAGGTTTTTAAGGTCCGGCTTGACAAAGCCCTGGCTGGGATGATTTAGTTGGGAATTGGTCCTGCTTTGAGCAGGGAGTTGGACTAGATTGTTAGGGGGCTTATTCCTTCACCCTCTCACTTCCCTGGTCCTTCTTGCATGAACAGAGAGCAACAATACCCAAAGTCCAAAGGCGCAAACAATTCGATGTTTATTGGGGTGAACTTTCAGCAAGCATGATTCCAGTTTCCTTCCTCAGTGTCCCCCTTCCCAGCTCTGACACCACAGAGCCATCCCTGTTCCCATTCCCGCCTTACTTCCTGATTGACTGCAAACTATGTAGTAAAACTTGAGTTGTGCTTAGCTATACCTTAACCAATCATTTTACTGAAATTTAACTAACCAATCCTAACATACTGTAACATGGTTATTTAACCAATTATATCCCACCACCTTAATTGGTTTACACCCAACAAAATTAATTATACAGCAGACAGAAACAATCACAGAACCAGACAAAGACCATGCAAATAAACATACAAAACAATATAGAAGCGAGGATTTCACATCCCAGCTATTGATAAGTAAGTTCTTGCCAGGCAGGATGCTATTAAACTAAGTTTCCTTTTACATCTTCTAGGCTCTTCCCTTTCTCTGGAGGTGACGGGAATATCAGGACAGGATTGTATTCCTAACAGCCAATAGCACCTTATTTCCATGGGACTAGCCTGGAAAGTGAGGATGTGACCGTTCACTTCTCAGCTTAGGGCTGCCTCTGCTGCTTAGCCAAAGGCCTTGGCCTAAGAACAGAGCCTCAGCCTGTCCCTTACACATACAGAGAGTGATTTTGATTCTCTCTTTTATACCTTTATAACTAGCTAAGTGATAAGAATACATGTAAATTCTTAAAGTATAGGCCTTTATAGACGGCCCTGAATATCTATATCCTAACATAGATACCTCCTGAGATCCCTTCCAACCCTGAGATTCTATGATTCTATGACTGTTGGTGTGGTAACTCGCAGCAGGAAGGACTCCCCAGAGGGGGAGGAGAGTGTGTTGCCTGCCAGTGACAGGACTGTTCCAGCGGGTAGCTGCAGGTCTGACGCAGCGGAACCAGTAACAGGTCCTGCTCTAGGGAGCACAGAGGTGAGTGTCTCAGAGAGGAGCCCCAGGAAGGGGGTTGGAACCTTAGAATCCAGGGGAGGTGGGTGGGGGTTCTGTTGGCACTGCAGTGCAGGGTGGCAGCTTGCTTCCAGGTGCGGGAGAGGCGGAGTCAGGCCTCTGTCCGACTGAAAGCCACAGGTCCCCAGGGCCGGGGGCAGGAGAGATGTTGTCAGTGTTTGAGGACATTATCCCAAGTATTAGCTGTCAGGGATTTGCAGATAAGCGAAAGATTAAACCTCCTTAGAGAGCATACGGAAGTGTGTCCTAGAGGGAACTCCAGGAAGGGATGGGGGGAGAAGTTTTTTGAAGAGGACGGGAAACTGTATAGGGAGGCTCCCGTGGGAGGAACAGAGGCCCCGGGAACCCTATAAGCAGTTGGTTGTACCCAGCCAGCACCAGGGAAATTAATGCTGGTAGCGCATGATGGTCCCTTTGCGGGTCACTTGGGGGTACAGAGAGCTTATGACAGGCTAAGGAGGAATTTCTACTGGCCAGGAGTACAGAACGATGTGAGAGATTATGGCAGGTCTTGTGCGGTATGTCGGGAGGAAAACACCCGTAGGACCCCAGAGGGACCCTGCATCCCTTACCTGTCATACATTCCTGAGGGTGGCAATGGACATTGTGGGTCCAATGCCGCGCCCCGCTGGGAGGGGGAACAAGTATATTTTAGTGGTGGTGGATTTTGCCACTAGATACCCTGAGGCGGCTGCTCTGTCCAGTATAGAAGCTGAGACAGCGGCAAGAGCCCTGCTCACTATATTCAGCAGAGTTGGCTCCCTAAGGAGGTTTTGTCAGATCGGGGAGGCAGCTTTATGTCGCTGTTGTTCAACGAGCTATGGAAGGTGTGTGGCATGAAACATGTTAAGATTTCCCCTATCGCCCCAGCCAATGGGTTGGTGGAAAGGTTCCATGGGACCCTAAAATCCATGCTGGGAATGGATGCCAAGAAAAGAGGCCAAAGGTGGGATGAGTTATTGCCGTTCCTGCTGCATGCCTACAGGGCGTTACCCCAAGACTCCACTGGGTTTTCTCCATTTAACCTTCTATATGGAAGAAAAGTGAGGGGACCCCTGGATCTCATTAAAGACACGTGGGAAGGGTGCAATGAGGTGAGGGAAGAGCCAGTAACTGAGTATGTTGAAAGGTTCAGGAGGGAGTTAAAGGACATGATGGAAGTTGTCCAAAACAACCTCCAACAGTAACAGTCAGGCCAAACAAAAGGTGTGATATGATAAAAATACTTGTAAACGCACTTTTGACATGGGGGACTTGGTGATGGTACTCAACCCTGCGAAAAGGTTAAAAATGCAAAACCCCTGGGAGGGGCCCTTCGAAGTGGTAGAAGTGGCAAATGAGGACACGTATCAAGTTAAAATGCCCCTCGATGATACTGGTCCCCAACTAGTACATGTGAACCGTTTCAAAGCCTATCACCGTAGAGAGGCTGGAGTAAACATGATCTGTTGTGTCAAAGGGGAAACTGAGGCACACCCACTCATTGATTTGATAGCTGAATGCCAAGATGGGTCAACTCTGGAAAATATGGAAATCTGTAATGAATTAACACTAGTCGAAAGGGGGAGGTGTTGTCAGTGCTACAAGGGCACAGCACAGTTTTCATTTAACTAGAGGTTACTGGCAAATCCCTCTGGAAGAAGAGGCACAACAAAAGTCTGCTTTTATCACTGACATAGGACTCTATGAATTCACGCTGTTACCTTCTGCTTACCTTGGAAAATGCTGGTGCAACATTCCAGAGACTGGTCAACAAAGTGTTAAATGGTTTTCAGAACTATGCCAGGGCATATGTAGATGACTAGCTGAACGTTGCTGTATTCAGCAACACCTGGGACGACCACCAGGAGCACTTGGGGGTTGTGCTACCAAAACTCAAGGAGTCTAACCATAATACCATCTAAGTTCAAGATAGAGGCAGTCAAAGTCCCCTACCTAGGACACTGGTTTAGGGGGAGGGGGAGCAAATATTCCTCGACCCTCTTAAGGTGGACGCCATTGTCAAGTGGCCTGTGCCCCAAATTAAAAGGCAGGTCCAATCCTTCATAGGCGTGGTGAACTATTACAGGGGGGGGGTCAGCAACATTATGGCCCCAATCACAGACTTATGTGCAAAGCACCAACCTACTCGGGTGATTTGGTCAGAGGTGCGCCAGAAGGGGTTTAATGAGGTAAAGGTGCTCTTGTCTGCAGAGCCTGTGTTGGCCAGCCCAGACCTTGGTAAGACTTTTGAATTGTGCACCGATGCATCCGACACTGGCTTGGGTGCTGTGCTGATGCAAACAGGGGAGGACAGCATCCCACTGCCTTCCTAAGCAAACAGCTCTCCCTTGCTGAACAGAATGACTCTGTCATAGAGAAGGAGTGCTATGCCATGGTGGGGGCTGTGAAACAACGGAGGCCTTATCTCTTTAATAGGAGGTTCAAGATTCTAACAGACCAATCGCCCTTAATATGGCTGAACAGAACCAAGGGCACAAACCCCAAACTGCTACGCGGGAGCCCAGTCCTGCAGGAATTTGACATGGAGATTGTGCACATTAAAGGGAAGGAGAACATGGTACCAGATGCCCTGTCTAGAAAAGAGGAAGCTGGGCAGACTGCATCCGCATTGGTCAGTGACCAGTCCTCTGGCAGTAATCTAAGGGGAGAGGTGTGACGTTACACCCCCTATTCTTCCTAGAAATATGGTTATGATATGAATATGGTATAACTAAGATATACTTTATGCAAGATGGGTCTTGTAAGTTATCATTGGAAAGGTTATAATTTACTGAATGTATTTATCTGATTTCTATGCATGTATAATTTTTGTAGTTGAAGCTGGCAATATTGCCCATGTCTCTGTATTTCCAGTGTGGAACGTTGGATGAGACCAAACAATATTAGTCCTGCTAGTGAAGGCAGGGGACTGGACTTGATAATCTTTCAGGGTCCCTTCCAGTTCTATGAGATAGGTATATCTCCATATATTATTATTATTTTAGTGGCTTATTGAAGAAATGCACACAAGCATAAGGATCACCCAGGAACCGTGTGCAGTAGAAACCTCTCAGAGATAGCGCTACCCGATGGGAACTGTTCGACCCAGCGATGGGAACTGTTCGACCCAGGTCACAGCAAAAATGCTTTCCAGCAAGTGGGGGGAAGATATAAAAGAGGGACAACGACAACCTGATGGGGCCTCACTCTTCCTACAACAACACACCTGAAAACACCTGAGGAACAAAGACTGAACTGTCAGAAGTGATGGTCCCAGGCTTAGATCTTTAGTCTGTGTATGAAAACCTGGGAAAGCCAAGGCAGCTTGTGCCTTAAGAATCTGCCTGCCTGTTTATCACTCAGGGTGAGAATTTGCTAATTTGTATCCCACCTATCTAG
Organism: Trachemys scripta elegans; assembly: GCF_013100865.1. Taxonomy (NCBI): domain Eukaryota; kingdom Metazoa; phylum Chordata; order Testudines; family Emydidae; genus Trachemys; species Trachemys scripta. Next base: position 29,496,543 of record NC_048312.1, on the reverse strand, counting down.
TGTGTCAAGCTTAGTTTGTGTGTTCTGTTTCATTTGCTTAGTAATCTGTTTTGTTCTGTTTGCTTGAACAACTTAAAATCTACCTTTTGTAGTTAATTTTGTTTATTATTAAACCTAATTTCTAACTGGGTGGGGGAAAGAAGTCATACACATCTCTCTTCACATTATAATAATAAAAAAAAATCATAATAATATAGGAGACATACCTATCTCCTAGAGCTGGAAGGGACCCTGAAAGGTCACTGAGTCCAGCCCCCTGCCTTCACTAGCAGGACCAAGTACTGATTTTGCCCCAGATCCTTAAGTGGCCCCCTCAAGATTTAAACTCACAACCCAGGGTTTAGTAAGCCAATGCGCAAACCACTGAGCTATCCCTCCTTTCAGGGTATAGAGGGTAAAACGTATTTGTTTGAGTTTAGACCCCATTGGGAGTTGGGCAGCTGAGTGTTAAAGACAGGAACACTTCTGTTAGCTGCATTCAAGTAAACCTGCAGCTTTGGGGCAAGTAATTCAGACCCTGGGTCTTTGTTGGAGCAGACGGAAGTGTCTGGCCCAGCAAGACAAGGTGCTGGAGCCCCGAGCTGGCAGGGAAAGCAGGAGCAGAGGTAGTCTTGGCACATCAGTTGGCGGTTCCCAAGGGGGTTTCTGTGACCCAGCCCATCACAGTCGGGACATCTGGTCACCCTAGCTGCAAGAGGCCAGGGAGCCTAACAAAACAGGGAGTGGAAACCCAGGCTGGTGGAGCAGGAGAGGCTCAGTGAAATCCCAGTATATCAGGTGGTATTCCAGAAGGGGGGTCCAACCCGTCACACTCATGTTTTTAGAATTCTTGTGGTTGTCAAGCTATCTTGGGGTTGTAGCTGTGTGTTCATTATGTTCTGAAGGCCAAAACTATAAATGGGTTCAACAATTAGTTCAGTTCCTCAGTGATAGGTGCATCAGCTAGTAGTCGAGATAATCAGGGATGCATCCCCATGCTCTGGGTGTCCCTAAACCTCTGACTGCCAGATGCTGGGAGTGGACAATTCACTCAGTGATTGCTTGTTCTGTTCATTCCCTCCGAAACACCTGGCACAGACCACTGTCAGAAGACAGGATACTGGTCTAGACGGACTATTGGTCTGACCCATTACGGCAGTTCTAATGTTCAGCAAAAATTACAGTTGATTTTTGCCTTTGAGAAGGATGTTACAGGAGATAGTGTACTGCCTTTACTGAATAGCTGAGAATCAAGTTCTATACAATGGCATGCAGAAAAACATTAAGGGTTGGATTGAGAGGCAAAATAACAGGTGCAAAAGGCAATCACCATTGGTGGATTGAATGAAAACAAAGTTTTGATTCCAGGCCAGAAATTCAGTCAGGCTGGAAGTCAGATGATCCAACAGAATAAACTTCTGCTCTACAAATAAGAAGAAAAAGTTACAATTAAAAATTCCAAATTAGAAATCACAGGAAAAAACATAGCAAGTGTAATACTAGAAACACAGATGTCCTTGCTAAAACTACTAGCAAGTACTTACTTATACATATTTTCAGTGAGTGTTTGCGGTAAAAATATAAATTAAATAGCACAATGATATCCATCTGCACGATAACAGAGCAAATGATGAAGTGCTAAGAGTAATTCAGGGAATCCCAGCACAGATGAGACAAATTGGTGAACTGCTGTGAGACTCTCTGCGGTCAGCTACACAGATAAGGGATTTCTTTGTTTCTGAGGGGGCATGTGTAAAATGTTTCACAGAATTGAGTCTCCTGCAGCATCTCAGTAGGTTACATCAGACAGAGAGGAGCTGCAGTGACTAGGCATTGGCGTGTCTGTGCCTTTAAGAACCCAGGCCTGGGAAGCCCATGCTGAGAGGTGCTGTCTGTGAGAGGGGAAATAAAAAATCTTCTCTGAAGTCACCCTAGTTCTGCAAACACGGGTGTCTCAGCCCACCGGGGTAACTGTTACCCCTCTGCCCTGCCTGTGCCAGGGTTTTGCCCTCTGCCATCCTCCTGCAGCGCCTCACCCCTGGGCTTAACTCCGCCTCCTTCCCCCCCCCCCCCATGCCATCCCTGGTTTTCCCCTTCAGCCCCGATCTTAACCCTGCCTCCAGCTGCTTGACCCCCCTGACCAGTCAATTTCTGCCCCCTGCTCATACATTGGCAGCGTATGTCAGAGGTGAGGGAAGGAGAGGAACAGATTAGCAGGGCAACATCGACTGCTCGAGTGAGCATTGTGGGGGAGCAGGGGGAAGACTAGCTGAGTGGGAGGGTTGACAGGCCAGAGGAGATAATGATGTCGCACACACCAGGGCTAGTGTGTTGTGGAGCTCAGACTGTTTCTCTTTCCACAAAACACGCTTGGTTTCTGGGCTGCGGAATCCCCAGCACCACAGCACTCCCCCAAACTTCAGTTGTATCGATTCCCGTGAGCACAAAATGACAAGGAGAGCACACGAGATGCTGCAAGACTTTATTGGCACAAACACAGCCCCAGGCAGAGGGGAATCCCAGCTGCTCCCCCAACAAGAGTGAGCAAGACAGAAACTTCCAACCTTTCCCAGCCCTTTCCTGCTCAGCCTAGAGAGAGCAGCTCTGGGTCCACAGCCATCCTGTTGGATACATGTGGCCTCTCTTCTTTCTTAGCTGGTGATGCAGATAGTTGGATTTATCAGAATGGAAATGCAGGGGGAGAGGGCTGGATNCTGAGCCAGAGATGTCTGGAGAGCACCCTGGGGTCCCCTCTGGTAGCCAGAGCTTCAGCACGATTGTGCCACACCAGGGTCTGGCAGGCTCTTATTCCTTGCGGCGCTCAGAAGGGTGGAGTAGGAGTGGGGGAACCAGCACTAACTAGGGGAGGGTGGGCTCGAGTCTGTGGGGTTACTGGAGTGAACTTGGGTGAGGTCACTATGGCGGGTCTGACTCCTATTAGCCCATCGCCACGTTACACTGAACACGGAGCTGTGTTCCTTGTAGGCTGTATCTACCCTGCCAGCGGAGGTGTCATTTGCAGCCCATGTAGACAGGCCCATGCTAGCTTTAATCTCGCCAGCTCACTAACCATAGAAGCAGAGCCATCAGTGTGGGCTAGCAACGCGAGTACATATGCAGCAGGCTGGTGGGGGCTAGTACAGAACAGATCAGAAGCCTGTGTCACCTCACCCTCTCTGCTATGGTTAATGATCTAGCTAGTTTGAAGCTAGCACAGGCATTTCTGCAAATCTCACCTCTGCTCATCGTGTCGACATAGCCCTAAAGACAGTTTTTAAGGGACGCGCTCGAGATGTGTCCATGTGGACGTCCCCCTTTTCCAAAATCACATGAGACCAGTACTGGTATCAACCCTTCACCCGCCAGGGCACCCTCCAAACACTGAGTGTAACAGTTCCTTCCCTCCCTGCATCACAGCACATACAGGGGCGAAAAAAGAGGAGCTAAAAGACCTAGAGAGAAGTGGAGGCTGGTTCCCTGACTGCACCTTGTCACCGGAGATCTAGTCTCCTGGGGATTTCTGAGCCCGCCCTGTGTATCTACCCCCAAAACAAACATTTGCAAGGTCAGTGGGAGAAGGCTGCGGTTCCAGATGTTAACCACAGCAATCCCAACGGGTGTGGCCGGGGGAAACACTTAACCCTTAATCCCTTCCATTCCATAAGAACGGCCATACTGGGTCAGACCAAAGATCCACCCAGTCCAGTATCCTGTCTGCCGACAGTGACCAATGCCAGGTGTCCCAGAAGGAGTGAACCTAACAGGTAATGATCAAGTGATCTCTCTCCTGCCGTCCACCTCCACCCTCTGACAAACAGAGGCTAGGGACACCATTACCTGGAGGCCAGCCAAGTGCTAACCTAACAAACACAATACTTGCTGGGCTGGCTGGCATACAAGGGATCCAGTGTCACAGATGCTATGAGGAAACCCATAATGTTGCTCAACAGTCTTTGCTCCAGGATGTGCTGTTACCCCGTGAGAATTTCCCTATTTCCTCATTGAGGATGGGGTGGGGCACCCGGGGAGGGAACGTTGCTCAGTCTGCAGCTGTGCTTGAGCTATAAAAGCCCCTGGACTGCCCCAGCGCAGACACTGGGAGAGCTCGCATTGTCGAAGTTGTGCCGAGAACATGATGCTCTGGGAGTTCCTGCTGCTGCTGCCCCTGCTTGCAGGGAGCTCAGGTACGTGGGACGAGGGATTCTGTCGAAGGGTTTGCAGACGGCTGTGTGGGTCTCTCAGCCCCACTGCAGGGCTGAGTTTGGATTCACTGCCACATTTTGGGGAATTGTTTTCAGGCAGATGCTCATGGGTTGGGGACCAGATTTTCCTCTGCATGTGGCCTGCACCTCGCACGTTCTGGCCCCTGCAGTCTGCACCAATGACAGTAACACAAACACTGATCGTTTGGGTTTTGAAAGGGTCTCACTGAGTTGTCTGTTGCCCGTCCATTCTGCAGGAGCTCTGTGCCCTGACTGAGCCGCGCTCCCTGCTCCCAGCTTCCCAGCCCTGCCCCCAGGCTCAGCCCATCCGTGTAGTTTGACTTCTATATTTGGGGGAGGGGGAGCTCCAGTCAAGCCAACAGGGCCATGCATGGGGGCAGGGGGAGGGGCAAATTCTGTGCCGGCTCACAGGGGCATCATTTCAGATTTGGGGGGGTGGGAGGGGACGACTTTAACCATGATTCCAGGGGCTACTTAGGCAACTGAAAACTCTCCTTTTTTTCCCAGATAACTTAGAAATCTCTGACAGGAGCATTGTATCTAATTCCTATACCTAGAAAGAAAATTAAATAAATATTTGACCCACTCAGCTCTAATACTAACGTGTTCTGACACCTTGTGGCAAGTCACTTATGGGACAGTGGTTGGGTTTCAAATTGTAATGTAGCTTCTTACTCAGAGACGCTTACTGAAGTCAGAAGGGACCATCGTGATCATCTAGTCTGACCCCCTGCACATCGCAGGCCGCAGAACCTCCCCCACCCACTCCTGTACTAGACCCCTGAGCTCTGGCTGAGTCACTGAAGTCCTCAAATTATGGTTTAAAGACTTAAAGTTACAGAGAATTCACCATTTACACTAATTTAAACCTGTACGTGACCCATGACCTATGCTGCAGAGGAAGCGAAAAACCACCAGGGTCTCAGTCAATCTGACCTGGGGGAAAATTCCTTCCCGACCACTAATATGGTGATCAGTTAGACCCTGAGCATGTGGGCAAGATCCACCAGGAAGATCCCGGGGAAAGAATTCTCTGTAGTAACTCAGAGCCGTCCCCATCTAGTGTCCCATCTGCAGTCGTTGGGGATTTTTGCTCCAGGCAATTGCCAATGAACCATTCACCATTATAGGCAGTCCTGTCATACCATCCCCTCCATAAACTTATCAAACTCAGTCTTGAAGCCCGTTTTGTTTTTTGACCCCACTGCTCCCCTTGGGAGGCTGCTCCAGAACTTTGCTCCTCTGATGGTTAGAAATGTTCACTTAATTTCAAGCCTAAACTTGTTGATGGCCAGTTTATATCAATTTGTAACTTAAATAACTCCTCTCCCTCCCTGGTATTTATCTCTCTGATGTATTTATAGAGAGCAGTCATATAGCCTTCCTTTGGTTAGACTAAATAAGCCGAGCTCTTTGAGTCTCCTCTCATAAGACAGGTTTTCCATTCCTCGGATCATCCTAGCAGCCCTTCTCTGCACCTGTTCCCATTTGAATTCATCTTTCTTAAACATGGGAGATCAGAACTGTGCACAGTACCCCAGAGCGTGAGCCCTTTGGGCTCCCTCTGCCCAACGGTTTCACGCTCTGGGGCTGACAGAAGCCACGACACACAGGGTGGGGCAGGAGGCCGGGTCCATGGGGACAGAGCACGGTGCTGCCCAGCCTGCCGGTGAAGGGAGACAAAGCCATGGGTTCCTCTGTTCTGCTGCCCAGACACCACCAGCTGCCAGGTCCTGTGGGCACTGCAGCACCCCCGCCCCATGCAGGCACCCCCAGGCCTGCTCCCTGGCCCTCGCTGAGCCCAGCCTTGCTGTCCCGGGGCTGTGGGAAGGAGCGGGATGGTGATGATCCTAGTGCTGGCCCTGGTTGGCTGAAAGGCACAAGCTACCTGCTCTCTAAGTCAATCAGAATCCAGCAGATCCAGAGCCGTCCATAGACAAGGCACCATTGTCCCACCCCTGCTTCAGTGCCCCCCAAGGGGCTAGAGCTAGGTCTGAGCCACCCGGCCGGCCCCTGGGACAGCACACCCTGGGGACAGTGCACCCACTGATGGCCCTTTAGTGCAGCCCCAGGGCAGAGCTGACACATTACCAGCAGGAGAAGCACCAGTGCATGCTGATGGCCCCTAGCTTCTTCACCAGGGACCCCCACAGAAATGGACTCCTTCCCTGTGGGACAAAAAGTGCAGAGTGAGTTATCCAGCTCTCAGACCCCTCCCACCCTGCCAAGGCAGCATCCCCCTGCACCGGCTCACAGGGACTGGCAATCTATTTAGCTCACCAAAAGAAGGTTAAGGGGTGACTTGATTAATACCTACATGGGGAACAAACATTGGATAATGGACTCTTCAATCTAGGAGAATTAACAGGGACGGTAATTAACCATTGGAACAATTTACCCGGGGTCGTGGTGGATTCTCCATCACTGACAATTTTCAAATCAAGACTGGATATTATTCTAAAAGCTCTGCTCTAGGGATTATTTTGGGGCAGTTCTTTGGCTCGTGTGATACAGGAGGTCAGACTAGATGATCACAATGGTTCCTTCTAGCCTTGGAATCTATGAATCTATGAAACTGGGTCTGCCTGCAGCTGCTGTGAACATTGAAACTTCAGGCAGCTTCTTGATGGGTACAGTTTGAGACCTTCCTGAGCAACACATGGGATTTCCATATGGAGCAGAATGGAAGAGCCCCCCTCACGTCCAAACAAAGGTGTTATGGAAAAAGCTCTCAGGCTATCTTAAATACCCCCAGAGAGGAGATCTGCTGTTGTGACCCCATAACTGACCTACACAACTTCCTGGGTGGCTCTTTGGACTGTTCTCTCTAGGGGATACATCCCCATAGGAACAGAACGGAAATCCCAACAGAAGCAGGAGGGCCTTTTCCATCTTGAACCCTGAGCATTTGTTTATGTGACGTCAGCTCTGGTGAAAGATCCCCAGCTCTGGAGCCATAAGCCCTCTGTTAATCCCCAGTGCTGTCTGGGCAGGGGCAGGGGCAAGGGCAGGGGAAGCTTTGCCCATAATGTGGCTCAGCTCTGATCAGGAGGGACCACCTGTAGTGGTGAGACTGGAGCTCCGTCTCTGTGGTCGATATAATCCTTGGCCTTTCTGTTGCGGATGGCAACAGGGAGCTAGTTAGCACCAGCTGTGATTCTAATACTTTGGGAACTAGAATAGGACACTCAAACTCATTTCACATGGGCCTCCAAGCAGATATTAGGTGGTAAGAACATTGGGCCACCACCCTCCTATTCTGGATTCAGACCAGTGGGGGACGTGTAAGCAAAGGTCTCTACATTAATGATCTGAAGGATGGCATGGACTGCACTCTGAGCAAGTTTACAGATGACACTAAACTGGGAGGAGTGGTAGATACGCTGGAAGGTAGGGATAGGATACAGAGGGACCTAGACAAATTAGAGGATTGGGCCAAAAGAAACCTGATGAGGTTCAACAAGGACCAGTGCAGAGTCCTGCACTTAGGACGGAAGAATCCTATACACTGTTACAGACTAGGGACCGAATGGCTAGGCAGCAGTTCTTCAGAAAAGGACCTAGGGGTTACAGTAGACGAGAAGCTGGATATGAGTCGACAGTGTGCCCTTGTTGCCAAGAAGGCTAATGGCATTTTGGGCTGTATAAGTAGGGGCATTGCCAGCAAATCGAGGGACATGATCATTCCCCTCTATTCGACATTGGTGAGGCCTCATCTGGAGTACTGTGTCCAGTTTTGGGCCCCACATTACAAGAAGGATGTGGAAGAATTGGAAAGAGTCCAGTGGAGGGTAACAAAAATGATTAGCAACAGAGGGTTCTGTGGCACCTTTAAGACTAACAGAAGTATTGGGAGCATAAGCTTTCGTGGGTAAGAACCTCACTTCTACAGAGCATCTTGCATCTGAAGAAGTGAGGTTCTTACCCACGAAAGCTTATGCTCTCAATACTTCTGTTAGTCTTAAAGGTGCCACAGGACCCTCTGTTGCTTTTTACAGATTCAGACTAACACGGCTACCCCTCTGAAAAATGATTAGGGGGCTGGAGCACCTGACTTATGAGGAGAGGCTGAGGGAACTGGGATTGTTTAGTCTGCAGAAGAGAAGAATGAGGGAGGATTTGATAGCTGCTTTCAACTACCTGAAAGGGGATTCCAAAGAGGATGGAACTTGGCTGTTCTCAGTGGTGGCAGATGACAGAACAAGGAGCAATGGTTTCAAGTTGCAGTGGGGAGGTCTAGGTTGGATATTAGAAAAAACTTTTTCACTAGGAGGGTGGTAAAGCACTGGAATGGGTTACCTAGGGAGGTGGTGGAATCTCCTTCCTTAGAGGTTTTTAAGGCCCGGCTTGACAAAGCCCTGGCTGGGATGATTTAGTTGGGGATTGGTCCTGCTTTGAGCAGGGGATTGGACTAGATACCTCCTGAGGTCCCTTCCAACCCTGAGATTCTATGATTCTACATCCTCAGCCACCAGGGCCGGCTCCAGGCACCAGCAAACCAAGCAGGTGCTTGGGGCGGCACATTTTCAGGGGCGGATTCCAGCCACCCATTTTTTTTTTTGCTTGGGGCGGCGAAAGCCTAGAGCCGGCCCTGGCAGCAGCAGCGGTTAGCATCGGGGAGCAGCGCCCGCACCTTATGGCTGGGCGGGCTCCGAGCGAGGGACAGTCGGGCTGGGGGCCGCCCCGCGAGGCGTATGGAGCCGCCTGCAGGTGCCGCAGGGCGGCCGCCCCCAGTGCCGCAGCTGCGGCTGGGCGAAGCGGCCCGAGCTGTCCAGGGACTGCCAAGAGCAGCAGCAGCAGCGGGGCCATAGAAGGCGGGGCGCTGCCTTGCAGGGCCCGCGTCCCACTCTTCGGGGCTCCGCTCCCTCTGGGGCTGCCCTGCCCTGGCTCCTCAGCCCCCTGCCAGGGCAGTCCCCCGGCTCTGCCCTCCCGGGTCCCAGCCAGTCCTGGAGGTGGGAGCCCCGGCTGGAGGGACCCTGGGCTGAGGTGCGGCCCAGGAGCCCCGCTGCTTACCCCGACTCCGCCAGCGCTGGACCAGTTGGAGGTGAGGGGGGAGCAGGCGGAGTCAGCATTGGTGGGGGGGAGCCCAGCGCTGGGGCGGCAGGGAGTGCAGTTGGGGTGGGGAGGAGAACCCAGGGTTGGGGCAGCAGGGGGTGCGGGTGGGGGGGGGGGGGTGGGGGGGAGGAGCCCAGGACTGGGGCGGCAGGGGGGGGGGGGGGGGGGGGGGGGACAGTCCAGGGCTGGGGTGGCAGGGGAGTGCAAGGGGAGCCCAGGGCTGGGGTTGGGGGCAGCCAAAAATTTTTTTGCTTGGGACGACAAAAAACGTAGAGCCGGCCCTGTCAGGCACCCAGACCCCAAGCTCTCTCTCTTTTGTGGCTATTTCTCCTGCTTGCTAACAAGTCCACGTGCATGAACATTCTCAGTCTGCTTTTCAGCTCTGGACTGCACTGAGATACCGGGGTCATTAAAGCAGATTGATGCCAGTAATGGGCAGGTGTTTGGAGTGAACAGCGCAGGCAATATTTACACGCTGTACGGAGACAGCTGGGCCCAGCTGCCGGGCTCCTTGAAACACGTCACGGTTGGTCCTGCCGGAGTCTGGGGTGTGAACAACAACAACAACATCTACAAGCTCGTGGGAGGAAGCTGGCAACAGGTCACAGGTAACGTATGAGCTTTGATATATCGTGGGGACGACAAAATTAGCCGCTGTTAGGATCCTGTGCCCAGTTCCAAACTCCGACCCCAGGCAGTTGTCACAATTCCCACCAGATGGGCCACTCTTAGGGTCTGACTCCAGTTTACCTGTATAGTTACATTGGTACCGGTTCTGTATCATGAACTCTATAGGGAAGCTGATCTAGTTGAACCCCCGAGTGTAGATGCAGTTGGACAGGTATGAAGTTGCTTATGTCCGTACAGATTATTTTGGGAAATGTAGTGAAATAAGCGATGCTGGTATGAGCCCCTTGTTACTGGTCCAATTGTGGGGGGCGGCATTGCTTTCATTCTATGCGTTTCCAGACTGATACAAAGCAGTACAAAAACACGCGTAGTCCAGTCCTTAAACTGAAATCAGAATGTTCACACAGGCCTGTCTGCACATGGCTTGTACACCAGTCTGACTATGTTGGATAGGAGTGTGATTTTCTACCAAAATAGCTACATCCAAATAACTTTCTACACTTGGGTTATATCCATATAAAGGTGCCTTTTACCAGCATATCCTCTGGGTATAAGCACCTTCAGACCGGTGCTAGTAGCTGAAAGCCCAGGCTATCAAAGAGGTGTGGCAGTTGGACCACGTAATCTGGGCAGTCTAGACGTTCTAGGCTTCAGAGTGACACACTGAGAGGTGACAATCCTGAAATCTTATTATATAGATAACTGAGCCCACAGTAGAGGCTTTGTACTACAGGGGTTTACACTGGCTTCACACCATTGGTTAAAGCAGTGCAACCTTCTTGTGTAGACAAGGCCTAATCGACTTAAGGGAAATGAAATCAGATACTCTTAAAGCAAACTAAATGTCCTCACAGGCTTTGGCAGCAGTTGAATTAAATTAGGGACATTTAAACTGGTACAATGCAGTGTGTACACACGCCCTGACACTCACAAGCCCCCCTGTGAGGCGGGAACATTTATTGGCCCCATATTCCAGGCACTGAGAGATTAACCTCCATGTTTCCAAACCTGAGTGCACAAATGTTAACACCTAACTAAGACGTCCTGATTTCCAGGGGTGCTAAGCACTGACGACTCCCACTGGTGTCAATGGGAGCTCTCTGTGCTCAGTATCTCTTATAATCAGGCCCTTGTTGCCCTAAGTGGCTTTCCAAGGGCCATTAATCAAGTTTGGAGAGGACTGGCAACCAAACCCAGGAATCCTGATCTCAGGCCACTGCTCCAAACACTAGACCCCACGTCTCTGACGGATTTCTCTCTCTCCTCTCACCCCTGGTGTCTAGTTATATTTCTGGCTGAGTTCTCAATAGGTGGTTTACTTCCTTATTTTCTCCATGCTGCTCCAGCCCTGCTCTTTCCTCTGAACATTGTTTTTCCCTTGTTTGTTTTTAGGGCTGCTCAAGCAAATTGACGCGGGTGGAGACATGTTCGTCACTGGTGTCAACATGAATGATGACATCTACTGTCTGTCTCGTCCAGCAGCGGTCTCTGCGAACGGTGCCTCTGGCTTGCCCTGGGTCAATATTGCAGGAAAGCTGAAGTACTACAGCTGTGGTTTGTGGGGCTGCTGGGGAGTTAACTCAGCTGATGATATCTATTTCCGGTTTGATGTCACCCCGGATCCTTGTGAAGGATCCAGGTGGGAACAGATTCCAGGCAAGCTGTCCATGATTGAGGTCGGGACCGAAGGCTCTGTCTACGGCGTGAACAGTGCAGGACAAGTATATCGCAGGTACAGTAAAAGGAGAAGACAGGAGGGAGGATTTCTCCCATGAGGGATCAGGGCCATTCATACCCATCACTAAGAGCGCAGAGAGAACAGGATGTTGCCTGATGCTGTGGAACAAGCCAACTCTGGTGCCTAATGTTCACTGATTCCCTAATGAGCTGATTCCAGGGCTCTCCAGCATCCCAATGACCTCACAATGCGGCACTCACTGTTGCCTAATTGAGAGGACTCCACTGCTAACTAGCAGGGAACCAAAAAAGGGAGTGAGGCACACTGCAGAGGTTCTGCTGTCTTGGGGAACTCTTGGAAGCCTGAACTCTACATATTATAGGTAGCACAGATAGTCCTGCTCATTCCCGTCATAGCACCTCTGCGCACCCAAACTGCGCATGTGCCATCTCCACACAGTGACGGAGCATCCTCCAGCCTAGGGTTGAGAACATAAGAACGGCCAGACTGGCTCAGACCAAAGATCCATCTAGTCCAATATCCTGTCTTCCAACTGTGGCCAATGCCAGGTGCCCCACAGGGAATGAACAGAACAGATAATCATCAAGTGATCCAGCCCCTTGTCACCTCTTCCCAGCTTCTGGCAAACAGAGGCTAGGGACACCATCCCTGCCCAGCCTCGCTAATAGCCATTGATGGACCTATCCTCCATGAATTTATCTAGTTCTTTTTTTAACCCTCTTATAGTCGTCTTGGCCTTCACAACATCCTCTGGCAAAGAGTTCCACAGGTTGACTGTGCATTGTATGAAGAAACACTTCCTTTTGTTTGTTTTAAACCTGCTGCCTCTTCATTTCATTTTTTGACCTCTAGTTCTTGTCTTATGAGAAGGAGTAAATAACACTTCCTTATTTATTTTCTCCACACCAGTCATGATTTTATAGACCTCAATCATATCCCCCCTTAATTGTCTCTTTTCCAAGCTGAAAAGTCCCAGTCTTAGTAATCTCTCCCCATATAGAAGCTGTTCCATACCCCTAATCATTTTTGTTGCCCTTTTCTGAACCTTTTCCAATTCCAGTATATTGTTTTTTGAGATGGGGCGACCACATCTGCACACTGTATTCAAGATGTGGGCGTACCATGGATTTATATAGCGGCAATATGATATTTTCTGTCTTATTATCTATTCCTTTCTTAATGATGCCCAACATTCTGTTTGCTTTTTTTGATGCTGCTGCACATTGAGTGGATTTTTCAGAGAACTATCCACAGTAACTCCAAGATCTCTTTCTTTAGTGGTAACAGCTAATTTAGACCCCATCATTTTATATGTATAGTTGAGATTGTTTTCCAATGTGCATTACTTTGCATTTATCATCATTGAATTTCATCTGCCATTTTGTTGCCCAGTCACCCGATTCTGAAAGATCCTTTTGTAGCTCTGCCTGGGACTTAACTATCTTGAGTAGTTTTGTGTCATCTGCAAATGTTGCCACCTCACTGTTTACCCCTTTTTCCAGATCATTTATGAATATGTTGAATGGGATTGGTCCCAGTACAGACCCCTGGGGGACACCACTATTTACCTCTCTCCATTCTGAAAATGTATTTATTCCTACCATTTGTTTCCTATCTTTTAACCAGTTACCAGTCCATGAGAGGACCTTCCTTCTTATCCCATGACAGCTTACTTTGCTTAAGAGCCTTTGTTGAGGGACCTTGTCAAAGGCTTTCTGACAATCTAAGTACTCTATATCTGCTGGATCCCCCCTGTCCACATGCTTTTTGACCCCCCTCAAAGAATTCTAGTAGATTGGTGAGGCATGATTTCCCTTTACAAAAAACATGTTGACTCTTTCCCAACAACTATGTTCATCTATGTGTCAGAACTGTTGGGTGATACCATCTGGTCCTGGTGACTTATTACTGTTTAGTTTGCAATTGCTCCACCTGGCAGCAGGAGTTCCTGTGGAGCCAAGCACAGGAACTCAATGTCCCCCATGCTCGGCCCAGGCAGGGGGAGGAAAACACTCCCAGACTGGAATGGAGTGGGAGCAGGGGAGGGGAGAGAACTGCATATTCCTGCAGTGCTGTGGGATTCCCTTGGTGTTCTCTAGACTGCTCTCTCACTGGCTTTCATTCCATGTCACCTGCCAAGACAGAGGAAAGGCCCCATGTAGTTTTCAAGCAGGAATGTTTCCCTGGAGAGGATGTTCCCTGCCCTTCTGCCCTCAGCCCACACCGCAGGGAGATGAAGCTTGCTCAGCTCTGATCCTGCCATCTTAATAGGGTCTAGCCAGACACTCGTGTAGGAGGATGGGTGCTGCAATGCAGGGCTGTGAGTGGACAGCAAGGAGAAACGTACTGGGGCTACCCTCTGGGCTGCTCTCCACAGGCTGGGATAGAGGTGGAGTCCTTCTCTTAGCAGACCTGTATTAACACCAGTCCTGTCAACTTTCTTTCAGGGATGGAATCACTAAAAGCAACCCCATCGGCACCTCCTGGACCCAGATGGCAGGTTTCATCTGCAAATGCAAACATGTGTCCTATGACCTGGGCCAGCTGTGGCTTATCACTGACCAGGACAAGATTGTGAAATGCCGGATCTAAATGAGACTCCCGCCATCTCAGCCTCACAGTGATTAGCAGTGTCCATTTAAGCTCTCTCGCTCTCTCTTCCTCCCCCCCCCCCCCCCCCCCCCCGTGCTTAATTTGTACCAGCCTCAGCTGAGCCCCGGCACCTCTTGGCTTGGCAGTGCAGAGCCCCGGCACCTCAGGCTTGGCTGTTCATAGCAACGGCACCTCTGGGTTTGCCGTGTCAGTTATGAAAGTAACAAATTGCTTGAGCCGCAGCACCTCTTTCATTGCAAATTAAGCCCTGCTCCACTGCCTTGTCTAGGTTTTCTACATTCCTTCTCCAGCCAGTGGTATGAAGCTTTTGTCCCAAGGGTAAAATAGAGTCCCACAAAATAGAGCCAACAATGTTCATCATTACCCGCTCCTTCTCTGCCTCTGCTGCCCCCGCCCCGCCCCGGACGCACATACTTCTCCTCTGATAAAATTCAATGGCTGGAAACTGAACAGACAAGGTCCAAGCTGAAAACAAAGGGCCGTGTTTTTAGCTATGAGGGAAGTCAACCATACGAACAGATCCACAAGGGATGTGGTAAATTCTCCATCNGCCCTAGTGACATTAATTCTCCATCAGCTGTATAGGATTTTGGACACTTCATTAAACTTTGGTAAACTTTCCATGCTGGGGCTAAATCCTGCCACCCAGACCCATTGACTTCTGTGGCGTTTGCTTGAGCCAGGTCTCCAGGATTAGGCCCAGGGCTTGTACTGGTCCCTCACCTAATTCTTCTGCCCGGTGGTGTCGGCAGCAACAGGGGTCACATTCAATATCAAGGGGATCCTCTGAAAATAACAAACCAAAACCATCTCAAGTCCCCCCACAGAAACCCAGGAAAAATTAAATACCTCCCCAGGGTTCCTTCCCCACTCGACAGCACTGCGCTTGTATATAACAAAGAAAACTTGTATTAAGGGGTGTGTGTGTGTTGGGGAGGGAGAGAATACAGCAATAATTTGGGAAAACACAGCAACAGTTGCTCAAAAGTATGCAAATAAGTTAATCACCAATCCTGCAGTGTCTTGGGCAATACTCCTTTGCCTCAGTTTCCCCAGCAGCTGGTGTGCAAGTCCAATGGACAAATGTCCCTTTAACACATCACTTCCCCTATTCTCTGCTGCATGCACCCCACTCAGGGTTTGCTGTCAGAGGTTAGTGACGTCCCAGAGTCCAGGAGTGCATTCATAGATTCTAGGACTGGAAGGGACCTCGAGAGGTCATTGAGTCCAGTCCCCTGCCCTCATGGCAGGACCAAATACTGTCTAGACCATCCCTGATAGACATTTCTCTGACCTACTCTTAAATATCTCCAGAGATAGAGATTCCACAACCTCCCTAGGCAATTTATTCCTGTGCTTAACCACCCTGACAGTTAGGAACTTTTTCCTAATGTCCAACCTAGACCTCCCTTGCTGCAGTTTAAACCCATTGCTTCTTGTTCTATCCTTAGAGGCTAAGGTGAACAAGTTTTCTCCCTCCTCCTTATGACACTGTTTTAGATACCTGAAAACTGCTATCATGTCCCCTCTCAGTCTTCTCTTTTCCAAAAGAAACAAACCCAATTCTTTCAGCCTTCCTTCATAGGTCATGTTCTCTAGACCTTTAATAATTTTTGTTGCTTTCTCTGGACCCTCTCCATTTCTCCACATCTTTCTTGAAATGCGGTGCCCAGAACTGGACACAATACTCCAGTTGAGGCCTAACCAGCGCAGAGTAGAACGGAAGAATGACTTCTCGTGTCTTGCTCACAACACACCTGTTAATGCATCCCAGAAACATGTTTGCTTTTTTTGCAACAGCATCACACTGTTGACTCATATTTAGCTTGTGGTCCACTATAACCCCTAGATCCCTTTCTGCCGTACTCCTTCCTAGACAGTCTCTTCCCATTCTGAATGTGTAAAACTGATTGTTCCTTCCTAAGTGGAGCACTTTGCATTTGTCTTTGTTAAACTTCATCATGTTTACCTCAGACCATTTCTCCAATTTGTCCAGATCATTTTGAATTATGACCCGGTCCTCCAAAGCAGTTGCAATCCCTCCCAGTTTGGTATCATCTGCAAACTTAATAAGCGTACTTTCTATGCCAATATCTAAGTCGTTGATGAAGATATTGAACAGAGCCGGTCCCAAAACAGACCCCTGCGGAACCCCACTTGTTATACTTTTCCAGCAGGATTGGGAACCATTAATAACTACTCTGAGTATGGTTATCCAGCCAGTTATGCACCCACCTTATAGTAGTCCCATCTAAGTTGTATTTGCCTAGTTTATTGATAAGAATATCACGCGAGACCATATCAAATGTCTTACTAAAGTCTAGGTATACCACATCCACCGCTTCTCCTTTATCCACAAGACTCGTCATCCTATCAAAGAAAGCTATCAGCTTGGTTTAATATGATTTGTTCTTTACAAATCCATGCTGGCTATTCCCTATCACCTTACCACCTTCCAAGTGTTTGCAGATGATTTCCTTAATTACTTGCTGTAATAGGTCCTTGCCAGGGCTCGACCCTTCTGGGCAGGAGGGGAGCCACACCGACTCACTACTGGGGAACAGCAGTCCGTTAGTCCAGAAGCTCCGACCCTCTGGTGCAGGGGCGGAGCAAAGCCGACAGCTAGCTCAGGCCCTCAGACAGGGGCTGAGCAGGCAACTGTTAGTTCAGGGCTCAGGCCCTTGGGTGCAGGGGCTGAGCAAGCAACAGTCAAAGAGCCCAGGCCCTGGATCAGGGCGGGGCACACACCGGGATAGCTCAGGCCCTTGGTTGCAGGGGCTGAGCAAGCAACAGTCAAAGAGCCCAGGCCCAGGATCAGGGCGGGGCACACACAGTGATAGCTCAGGCCCTTGGTTGCAGGGGCTGAGCAAGCAAACAGTTCAAGGTATGCCTAGGCTCCTATAGCCGAGCGTTGGGTGAGGGGGAAGCCTGCCACCCGTGAGCGGGGGTGGCAGGAGGGAACGCAGGCCCACCCACTCCACTGCGTTCCAGCCTGGGGCCCTAGCAGCGGTGACTGCCACTGCTGGTCAGTGGGGTATCCAGACCGCAACACACTGACATTGGCTCACATTCGCCTGCAGCCTGACCGCGGTCGGCTATCCCCGGGCTACTTCCAGGTCCCCCCTCAGGGCCTACCTCGTTCGTCGCACCGGGCTCGGGCCAGTCCAGCTGCATGGGCTCCTCTCGGCCAGGACTTGGTGGCAGGTCCGGTAGCTCTGTCGGGAAATCAGGCCAACTGCACTCGGGCGGCTCCTCCGGGTAGCAGTAGGGGCGGAGGGGTTCTGGTGCGGTCTCGCCTTCAGGGTTAGTGTGTGGGGGGGTTCCAAGGGTTCCTCCCAGTGACGGGAGCGGACGGGCTCCGGCGGCTCCTCCTCGTAGTGGGCCCGGGGCAGCTCTGGCCAGTTAGGGTCCTGGCCTCAGAGGTCTCCCGGCCGGGAGCTCCCGGCTGCACGTCTGCTCTCTGTGGTGGCTGGCCGCTGACTGAGCTCTGGCGGCTGGCCTTTATACTTCCTGTCCCGCCTCTTGACTTCCGGAGGGGCGGGAACAGGCTGCGGTGGCTCCACCCACTCCGGTGCCTGCAAGGGTGCTCCCTCTTCTGGGCACGAGGGGAGCCACACCGACTCACTACACTTGCTCCATTATCTTCCCTGGCACAGAAGTTAAACTAACTGGTCTGTAGTTTCCTGGGTTGTTTTTATTTCCCCTTTTATAGTGGGCACTATATTTGCCCTTTTCCAGTCTTCTGGAATCTCTCCCGGCTGCCATGATTTTCCAAAGATAATAGCTAGAGGCTCAGATATCTCCTCTATTAGTTCCTTGAGTATTCTAGGATGCATTCCATCAGGCCCTGGTGACTTGCAGGCATCTAACTTTTCTAAGTGATTTTTAACTTGTTCTTTTTTTATTTTATCTGCTAAACCTACCCTCTTCCCATTAGCATTCACTATGTTAGGCATTCCTTCAGACTTCTCGGTGAAGACCGAAACAAAGAAGTCATTAAGAATCTCTGCCATTTCCAAGTTTCCTGTTACTGTTTCTCCCTCCTCACTGAGCAGTGGGCCTACCCTGTCTTTGGTCTTCCTCTTGCTTCTAATGTATTGATGAAAAGTCTTCTTGTTGCCCTTTATTCCCGTAGCTAGTTTGAGCTCATTTTATGCCTTTGCCTTTCTAATCTTGCCCCTGCATTTCTGTGTTGTTTGCCTATATTCATCCTTTGTAATCTGTCCTAGTTTCCATTTTTTATATGACTCCTTTTTATTTTTTAGATCGTGCAAGATCTCATGGTTAATCCAAGGTGGTCTTTTACCACATTTTCTATCTTTCCTAACCAGTGGAATAGCTTGCTTTTGGGCCCTTAATAGTGTCCCTTTGAAAAACTGCCAACTCTCCTCAGTTGTTTTTCCCCTCAGTCTTGATTCCCATGGGACCTTACCTATCAGCTCTCTGAGTTTACCAAAATCCACCTTCCTGAAATCCATTGTCTCTATTTTGCTGTTCTCCCTTCTACCCTTCCTTAGAATTGCTATGATTTCATGATCACTTTCACCCAAGCTGCCTTCTACTTTCACATTCTCAACGAGTTCCTCCCTATTTGTTAAAATCAAGTCTAGAACAGCTTCCCCCCTAGTAGCTTTTTCAACCTTCTGAAATAAAGAGTTGGCTGCAATGCAGTCCAAGAATTTGTTGGCTAGTCTGTGCCCCGCTGTGTTATTTTCCCAACATATATCCGGATAGTTGAAGTCCCCCATCACCGCCAAATCTTGGGCTTTGGATGATTTTGTTAGTTGTTTAAAAAAAGCCTCATCCACCTCTTCCACCTGGTTAGGTGGCCTGTAGTAGACTCCTAGCATGACATCTCCCTTGTTTTTTACCCCTTTTAGCCTAACCCAGAGACTCTCAACACTTCCGTCTCCTATGTCCATCTCTACCTCAGTCCAAGTGTGTACATTTTTAATATATAAGGCAACACCTCCTCCCTTTTTCGCCTGTCTATCCTTCCTGGGCAAGCTGTACCCATCCACACCAACATTCCAATCATGTGTATTATCCCACCAAGTTTCAGTGATGCCAACAATGTCATAGTTGTATTTATTTATTAGCACTTCTAGTTCTTCCTGCTGATTCCCCATACTTTTCGCATTTGTATATAGGCATCTAAGATACTGATTGAATCTTGCCTCCCAGTTTTGCCCTGACCCTCCTTTCTTTCTGCCATTATAGCCCACGCTCCCTCTTGTTTCCGACCCATCTCCCAGGTCTCCCTGTTCCCCACTTACCTGTGGGTTTTGCTCACCTGTCCCCATCGAACCTAGTTTAAAGCTCTCCTCACTAGGTTAGCCAGTCTGTGTCCAAATAGGGTCTTTCCCCTCCTCGAAAGGTGAATGCCATATCTGCCTAGCAGTCCTTCCTGGAATAGCATCCCGTGGTCGAGGAAGCCAAAGCCCTCCTGGTGACACCATCCTCGCAGCCAGGCATTCACCTCCACGATGCACCTGTCTCTGCCCGGGCCCCTACCTTTGACAGGAAGAATCGAAGAGAATACCACCTGCGCTCCAAACTCCTTCACCCGTACTCCCAGAGCCCTGTAGTCACTCTTGATCCGCTCAGTGTCACACCGCGCAGTATCATTTGTGCCCACATGGATGAGTAGCATGGGGTAGTAGTCAGAGGGCTGGATAATCCTCGACAATGTCTCCGTAACGTCTCGGATACGGGCCCCCGGCAGGCAGCATACCTCCCGAGATGAAATGTCAGGGCGACAGATGGGGGCCTCCGTCCCCCTCAGAAGAGAGTCTCCGACCACCACTACCCTATGTTTCCTATTCGCAGTGGTCGCCGTAGACAGGGTTCTGGGGGCAAGCTTAACCACCCACCTTCAGCCATGGGGCTCTGGCAGTGGGATCCATGCTTCAGTGCTCTCCCCCAGCTTCAGCTGAAGGGCTCCAGGCTACAGCCACCCCATCCCCACCCCAGATCCAGCTGTGGGGCTCTGGCTCTGGGCTTCAGCAGGGCTGGTGTTACTGAGTGCCGTGGTCAAAAGGCAAGGAATGGGGTGAGCCTGAGGTGCGAGGCCACGGAAGGGAGCTCGAAGCAATGGGTGGGGGAAGCAGTCAGTGGCGTAGCCAGGTTCTAACATCAGGGGAAGCGAACACAAAAAAAGGCACCACCCGCCGCCATATCAAATTACTAGTTACATACTTTTAAATTTGTTATACATATTTATTTTGTACTTAAAATAAAACCACAAGAATGATATTGTTTTATAAGTACGTGTGTTATTTTGCATTTAAAATATAAAAAAAGGTTTACAGTATTGTATATAAAATAAAAACACGTGAATTGTTGCTTAGAGAAGCTCCTAAGGGAAGGATTCCTCATGGTGATCTGTACAAGCCATTTGACAGGTTTCAGAGTAGCAGCCGTGTTAGTCTGTATCCGCAAAAAGAACAGGAGTACTTGTGGCACCTTAGAGACTAACACATTTATTTCAGCATAAGCTTTCGTGGGCTACAGCCCACTTCTTCGGATGATATTTGCATCCGAAGAAGTGGGCTGTAGCCCACGAAAGCTTATGGTCTAATAAATTTGTTAGTCTCTAAGGTGCCACAAGTACTCCTGTTCTTTTTACAAGCCATTTGCTGCAACTGAAGGATGTGAAAGTGATTTAATCAGGGAAGTTTCAGTTCCTAACTGCCAGAAATTTTCTGTTGTGAATGGATCCACTGACTGTCCTTTTGAAAGATCCAGTGTGGGTAGCTTTGAGAAGGTGTCAGATATAGTAAAAGCTGTTAAGAAAGTTGAGCAGCAGCTTGTTGGGAAGACAGTGGTGTTGGAACAGGAATGTTTCCATGCTGATTCGTTAAGTGAGCAATCTGTGCTTCAGGGTCTGAAGACAGATTCGGTTAATGGGGTTTCAAAGCAGAACAGTTTTATGGCTGAATGCTTGAGGATGCAGGGGACAGCAAACAAACTCTCCCCCTCAGACTCTTTGAATTTGTGTGGGTATCTCTTTAAGATAGTCCAGCCTTGGAAATGATAGCAGTTAAGGATATGAAAACTGGTGGACTGGCTCCAGTCTGTGGTAATGCAAATTACTTGCCTGGCTGGGAGAGGAAGGACTTGCTAATAGCTGTTAGCACAGACAGCCCACCCCATCAGCCAGTGAATTCTGTTAAGCAAGAGAAATCAGGGTTGATCCTGCAGGACAAGGAGGAAAGAAAACTGAATTTTGCAAAGGGAAGCCACAGGGTAACCCTAAAATGTCCAAAATCCAATGGTATTGAGCCAAAGGTGTGGCACAACAAACATGATTGTAAATGGACACTTGCAATGAATGTGTTATTGCTAATGGTAATTTTTGTAACAAATGTGTTGCTATTACCACAAACTATAAAAATGTACAATGTGCCTAATCTTTTGAAAAATTCCTTGAACATGTTAAAAGGAATACATAAGAACACACTTTATGTTAAAAGGCCTTGTTATACTGGTGTTTCACAGTTAATGCCTGTAAACAGTATTGGAACTTTTCACAGGGGAAAAGACATTCCAGACCTAATGTGCTGTATGAAAAGGGAAACTGAGGCACACCTCCATATTGCTTTCATGGCTAACTTTCAAGATTCCTGTACTATGAACAACATTAATATCTACATTAATTTGATGTTAACTGGGTTCTAATCATTTGCCAGAGCTTGTATGGATAAAGTAGCTGTTTTCTTCAGCTCTTAGGAAGATCACATGAGTCATACAGGAACCCTGCTGCAAGAGCAAATCCAATCCAAGCTTGAACCAAGAACTTTGCCATTACTGAATGTAATTGATTCCATTTAACCGATTCTAACTCTCATCTCTATCTTTTTCCTTTTATGAATAAACCTTTAGATTCTAAAGGATTGGTTACAGCGTGATTTGTTGGTAAAATCGGATTTGTATATTGACCTGCATCTGGGGCTTGGTCCTTTTGGATCAGGAGAACCTTTTTTCTTTTACTGGGGTATTGGTTTTCATAACCATTTGTCCCCATAACGAGTGGCACTGGTGGTGATACTGGGAAACTGGAGTATCTAAGGGAACTGCTTGTGTGACTTGTGGTTAGCCAGTGGGGTGAGACCAACGTCTTCACTGGCTGGCTGGTTTGGTTTGCCTTAAAGGTGGAAAAACCCCAGCCTTGGGCTGTGTCAAGGCTGGATCCCCACTTTGAACTTTAGGGTACAAATGTAGGGGCCTGCATGAAAACTTCTAAGCTTAACTACCAGCTTAGCTCTGGTCCGCTGCCACCATTTCCCAATTAGATTCCCACCCTGGGAAGCCCTGAGAAAACCTTTCACCAATTCCCTGGTGAATACAGATCCAAACCCCTTGGATCTAAAACAAGGAGAAATTAACCTTTCCCCCTCCTTCCTTTCACCAACTCCTGGTGAACACAGATCCAATCCCCTTGGATCTAAAACAAGGAGAAATTAACCTTTCCCCCTCCTTCCTTTCACCAACTCCTGGTGAACACAGATCCAACCCCCTTGGATCTAAAAACAAGGAAAAATCAATCAGGTTCTTAAAAAGAAGGCTTTTAATTAAAGAAAAAGGTAAAAATCATCTCTGTAAAATCAGTATGGAAATTAACCTTACAGGGTAATCAAACTTAAAGAGCTCAGAGGACTCCCCTCTAGTCTTAGGTTCAAAGTACAGCAAACAAAGATAAACACTCTAGTAAAAAGTACATTTACAAGTTGAGAAAACAAAGGAAAACTAACACACCTTGCCTGGCTATTTACTTACAAGTTTGAAATAGGAGAGACTTGTTTAGAAAGATGTGGAGAACCTGGATTGATGTCTGGTCCCTCTCAGTCCTGAGAATGAACACACTCCCAAACAAAGAACACAAACAAAAAACCTTCCACCCCCCCCCCCCAAGATTTGAAAATATCTTGTCCCTTTATTGGTCCTTTAGGTCAGATGCCAGCCAGGTTACCTGAGCTTCTTAACCCTTTACAGGGAAAAGGATTTTGGAGTCTCTGGCCAGGAGGGATTTTATAGTACTGTACACAGGACAGCTGTTACCCTTCCCTTTATAGTTATGACAGGCTGTAACAGCCTTGTTTTAGCAATTTGTCCTGAATTGGCACTCTCAGTTGGGTCCCGCCAGAACCGCATCATCACAACCCCCCCTTAATGCAATCCCAATGCTGCCTCCCCAAGGGACCTGAGCCCCCAGGATCCCAATAAAAAGGGCTGGGGGTGGGGCTGGTTTGCTTTCTGAAAGGCAAATTCTGCACAAAAAAAGCAAGTCCTACTGATGTGTCATTGAATGAAGGAGAAGCCTGGAGCACTAGCTCCGCACTTGGGCACACCTGGAGTGTCAGTGATCAGGCTTGCTGGCCTGGCCCCCAGCCCGTATGCTCAGCTCACGCTGCCTCGCATTCCTCAGGCCGGGGTCACCACCCAGGGGCAGCGCTGCATCTCGCTGTGAGGGGGCCATTGCTCGCACGCCCCCGGTGGGACAGCCCCTCATCTCTCCTGAGGGGGCTGCTCTGCTATCTGTGGCCCCTGGAAGCACGCAGCACAGAGGAGCAAGGGGGGGCACAGTCCCCCGCATGAGACACAATCGGACAGAGGTGGGCAGGGTCTGTTGGGGGTTCGCATGGGGGAGAGGGGGTGGGGGGCTGCACTGGGAGACTCTCCAGTGCAGCACCTAGCCACGCTGGCTCAATGCATCATGAGGCCACTCAGGAAAAGGAGGCAGCAAGAGAGAGGCCGAAGAGGAGGTACCCTTCCCCTCCCAGCTGGGTCTGTGAGTCCCTGATCTCAGAGTCTCAGCGCTGCCGGCACCCAGCCCCCAGGTACTGGGCTGGGCTGCAGTGCAAGCTAGAGGGGCTGATACAGAGAAGTCAGGACCAGTCAGTGCACTTCCCATGGCATCATGAAAACTCACTCCTGGAAAGCTGGTGAGGTAATATGGGCCGGTGGAGGAGTAAAATATCTTTTATTGGACCAGCGTCTGTTGGTGAGAGACAAGCTTTTGAGCTTTCACAGAACTCTTCTTCGGGAAGAAGAAAGAACTCCGTGAAAGCTCCAAAGCTTGTCTCTCACCAACAAAAGTTGCTCCAATAAAAGCTATGACCTCCCCCACCTCGTGGCTCTAATTTCCTGGGAACAACAGGGCTACACCAACACAGCATACAAAAATGCAAGAGTCACATGAACAGCACAGAGTGACCATCACACCAGGACACTATTGTCACGATTCATCTTAGCATAATGTCATCATCACACCAAGGAAGTAGCACCAGCACAATGAGATAAATAGAGCCACATGTGCATGCCAAAAATTCACAGTACAAGCACACTGGGATCCACACAGCAGGATAGTAGTGTCAGTTTAGCTCTCAGTCTCTGAGTCCATCCCCACTAAACGGAGTCCAACGGTTCAGCTAAACACAAGGGTACCCGCAAATAGCTGTACTAACAGCAGGATCGACACTGGCCCAATAGGAGGAGTTGCAGGGCACTAATTCCCACTCCCAGTGCAAGGCAATATGGGATCCAGGCAGCAGGTCCTTAGAACCAGAATTTGTAATTTCATCCCACTCTCCTGTGAGTAGGATGAAATTAGAGAAGTTACAGAAGGCAACTCCCAAGAAACAAGGCACTTGACCAAATGGCTGGGTAGATGTTAAACAACCATCACCAGCCATTGTGTGCAGCAAGTGAATGACAATTAGTAGTTTAATGATCACTATCACCAGAGAATTACCACACCCCACAGGAGACGCACCTCCCCCCTCACCCCCCATGCCTGTCCTGGTCCAGCTGCCCGGCAGGGGCTGGTACTGTCAGTCTCTCTGTGCTGCGGGGGTGCAGGGGATGTTTTTGGAGATACCACTGGCTGAGCCCCCTACCCCCCACCATGCAGACAGCCATCCCACCAGCAGCCAAGTGCAGGCTCTCACAGCCACCTGGGGGGTTTCCCATCCCCTCCCCTCACCACAAGAAAGACCCCCTTTGAAATACACTCACCAGCTGCTGCTACTGGCTGCCTTTAGTTTAGGGTTACCATATTTAAAAAATAAAAAACGAGGACACTCCATGGGCCCTGGCCCAGCCCCTTTCCCACCCCCGGCCCGGCCCCGCCCCGCCCCAATGCCGCCCATTCCCCAAAGTCCCCGCCCTAACTCCCTCTCCTCCCTCCCAGCCATGCG
The DNA here is from genome assembly GCF_013100865.1 of Trachemys scripta elegans. Classification (NCBI taxonomy): domain Eukaryota; kingdom Metazoa; phylum Chordata; order Testudines; family Emydidae; genus Trachemys; species Trachemys scripta. The sequence continues at coordinate 29,471,146 of NC_048312.1, read as the reverse complement.
AAAAGGGCTGCCCAAGCGCTACCAGCTTCACGGTTTGCCAGGCAGCCCCCAGACCCTGCGCCCCCGGCTGGCGCTTCCCCAGGGGACAGGGTATGCAATGCACGTGCTGGGGGAAGCCGGCAAAGCCTGCCTGCAGGAGCCCAGCTCTTAATCTTCCCCTACCTAGGCAATCAGCTGTGTTTCCTTCCTGCTGGGAGACAGCTGATCCCCCAGGGTATGCTAAGCACCTCTCCCAGCCCTCCCACTGAGCCCAGCTTGCCGGAGGCCAGAGCTTGGTTCTTATCTTCCCCTCCCTGTGTGATCAGCTGTGTATCCCTCCTGCTGGGAGACACAGCTGATGGGCGTGGCAGTGAGAGGGGGCGGGGTATGTAGCAGCACGCTGGGGAAGCCGGGCTTTAGAGTGGTGCCATGGTAACCCCGCCTAACTAAGGCACGGTTTTTGAAAAATTTGCTGAGGGGAAGCAGCTGCTTCCCCTGCACCCCTCCAGCTACGCTACTGGAAGCAGCGGGGTCCTGGGGATGATGGAGAGGCAGTGGGGGATCTGTGGGGGGCAGGAAGAGGCATCAGGGGCCAGAGGCGATGGGCGCAGAGGCAGTGGGGGCCGAGGACACCAAAATACAACTGTACGTTATTTTTATTATTGACTCTGCAAAAAACCCTACACAAATAAATGACAATGATTTGAACATAGATATTTGCATATTTATTTGTTTTTCCTAACGTTAATTAAATATTTTAGAAAAAATTGTCAGAGCCGCCACCACCAACAGTTGGTGGCCGCACTCTGTGGCCACCAAAACATTTGTTGTGAGAACCCCTGTGCTAGAGGGCATCTTGCTGCTGCTGCTGCATCTCTCAGCTTTGTGGTGTGGGGTTGGGGGCCGTGTGAGGCTGTGACCGAGTGGGGCTATGTCTGTGTCACGAATTGTTTTGTAAATGCCATTTGGCTTCAGGGGCCCTGTGGCGGGGCAACAACTCACCGGCGTGGCATCTCCTGCTGGTTGTCCTGGGAATTAGCTCTTCTAACCCTAACCCTCTGCAGGCCGGTGCCTCGCCTGCCACTGGCCCCCGTATCCCTCCCAGACCCTGGTGCCCTTTACTTCCAGGTTCTGCCCCCAGCAGCAACCCCCAATCTGGGTCTCACCACCTAGGAGAACCCCCAACCCTCTATCCCCACCTTGCCTCAGTGGCTACTGCCAGTCACCATCTAGCCCCCGCTCACTGGGGCAGACTGGAGTCGGTAAACCACTTGTCATCGGCAAGGGAGGTTGGACCAGCAGCCTCTGTCTATATCTGGGCTGCCCCTCTGCAGCCCCAGTACCCTCTTGTGGGCCCTTAGCTTGGCCTGCAGCCTGGGGCTTTGCTAGGCTGGAGCTCCCCAGCTCCCTCTGCCCTACTCCACCCTAGTTACCCTCCTCAGCTTCCCAGGCAGCTGGGTCCTTCTCTCTCAGAAGTTAGAGAGAGGGGGTCTGTCTTCAACTTCTGGCCCCAGCCCTCTTATAAGGGTCAGCTGGGCCCTGATTAAACTGACCACAGCTGTGGCCGCATTCCCAATCAGCCCAGCTTTCTCCGCTGCAGCCCTCTCCAGGGCTGCTTTAACCCCCTCTGGGCCGGAGCAGGGTGACCACCCCGCTACAGCCCCCCCTTTGTATTGTAACCGTCGTACTGCAACCTCCTCTGGGGACTAGAGCAGCCATTTTATAGTGGGGCTTGACACCTAGCGGAAAGACTATGGCCAGTGTCAGGCTGTCTGGAGTGAGTCACGAGCGTGAGAGCCAACCTCAGGGCAGACCGACAAGAAGCAGGGCAGAGACCCCAAACTGGCTGTATGGTCTATAATTATATTTCACCAGCCCAGTAACAAATGTGAACTCCCAAAGCACTGTAACAGCCTTACCCCGGAGCCACAGACAGTCCCTGTGGGCATTCCAGTCTATCTGCCACCCAGGCAAGCTCAACTCTGTGATGATAGTCGCTTTACTCCAAAAATCACAAGTATTCAGGTTGTGTCCAGTCCCAAGAGACCAGTCGCTTATCCCAGGTCAATTTGTATCCCAGATCTCACAGCAAAGACAACGCTTGTAGCCCATCCTATAGTAAACTAAGGATTTATTAACTAGGAAAAAGAGATGAGTTATTTACAGGTTAGAGCAGGCAACGTATATACACAGATGAGTTACTGTTAAGCCCCTTCATTTTCAGTTTAAACCAATTTTTAACAAAAAGAACCCCAGGTTTTACAAAAATATTATTTGTGTTTTTCCAATTTTCACCTTACTTCTGATTTGAGACATGCTGGTCTCCTGAGTGCCTTTTCGAGATCTCAAATAAACTTGGTTTGCTTCTCCATCCTGGTGTGTCTATTGGTGCGACGCACACTGGGCAACGAACCCCGCTGTTGCCCCCTTGAGCCCTCTGGGCCAGCAACACCAACACACACACACTGGCACACAGTAATAGAGTCAGAGGCCTATCTAGCCACACACTTGGCTCTTCCCAGGGAGAAGAACAGATCAGAAGGGCGTCAGGCGTGTCTGGCAACAAAAAATCCAAATAGAGCGTGCAACTCACCCGAACCCAGAGCCTACGGGCAGTCCTCCACCAGAAACCCTAAACAGAGATTTCAAAAGGTCTCTTACCTTTCCGATGGGCCCAGGGTCTGGTGGGGAACAGCTCATGGTCCTTCGGTGTTTGGGATCACTGTCTATCCGAGTCACAGCACCAATTGATGTGGAAAAAATCAATCCACGCGTTGTGTTTTCAGTCAGATCAGCCTGAGGCCCTTTATTGATTACAAGCGTGCAGGGGGTGACAGTTATTGGAGCTGCTCCCCCGAGTCCAGGAACACACAAGCTTTTTAAAGCTTAAAACCATAGACAAATTACACATACTTCCGTATTAATTACCTTATTTGGAATACATTGCAAAATTAATACAGGTCAAAAGCAAAAAGAACAATCACCCGTCTTGTTATTCACAGTCTGGTTCGTTTGCGGTTTGACTTTTCTAACAGTGCTATTGTGGTTATATATTTCCTAAGCTTGGGCTATTACAAATTGTTCTGTTTGGGGATTTTTTCCACTCTGACTCCTTCTGCCCCTTGTACACAGAAACAAGCAGGATCTTAGTTCAAGGGCTGTAAGCAAGCTTGACCAAACTCAGGGCCTTGACTAAAGTTTAAGGCCTGCTAAATTTTCCCTCACAATTATATGGGATAATAATACTTTCCTGACTCACAGGAGCATTGTGAGGATAAATTAATCTGTTGTAGGTACTCAAGTGGTATGGATGTGTGTGTCATGGAAAATGACCTTAAGCGCTAGCTGAAGGATCAATAGCATTGGTAAATCCATCAGGACCATAATGGACTGCCTCGCTCACAGTGACCAGGGTAAATACTAATACAATAAGTCTTAGCAACCCCGAACTTGGACAAGTTTGATAGGAAATGGGGAGCAATAAGACACATAGACTTACTCCCTATAGATGGCTTTATATCCATTTGATGTTATGATATGCATATAGTGCCATCCTTGCTTAGATACAGATGTTACTGAAAAAAAATTATGTTTGTGCATTTTTTTGCCATATTTTTAATGTTTTTTATTTTAAAGAAAAATTATAAAGTGAGGGAAACAAAGGTGGAAAAATGAGAGGCTGAATTCTATATTGTGAAGCTGGGGCATGATATTAAAGATGGTGGGTGTTAAGCACCAAGTTATTGTAAACACTCAGTGTTGACAACTCTTGTAATTTAATCATTGTCCATTTATGTGTTTCTTAAAGCCCCAGCTCCTGATTATATGAGAATCTAGGTCTGGGTATGTAAGTTTCCAGCCCTCCTAGCTGCAGACTAAGGCTTGACACAGGAACTCTAATGCCTCAGAAGCCAGAAGAGAATATAAAATCTATTATTAAAAGAATAGAATATTATTTTTAAATTTTTTTGGTTGTTAAGGCAATATCCTGAGTTAAGTGATTATATGTGAGTCTCAGCTTTCATTTTAAAACAGGAGTCCATTTCTAGACCTTGTGATTACAGAGAAAAGCATGAAAAGATGACCCCAGTGCACCCTAAATGTCCAAAACCTAGAAGGCAAAGAACCAGAACCCCATATTGATTATTTTTTAAAAATTACCTGACTTTTAAGGCCATGTTATTATTTTTTTGAAGCCTCACTCATGGTTTCTGATTGTGTGGGGCTAGCACTACTGGGTGATATAACTTTCCACTACAGGTTTTCCTGCCCCTTCCCCTGAGGTAACAGGTCCAGGTCAGGGCACCAGGTTAGATGGACACTGATGTAGTTACACCAGGGCACATTTTTCTAATGCAGCCAGGGCCTATTGGCGGGTGCCAGGAGAAGGAATGGGGGTATAGAGAGAGGCAGGCACTCGTACAGGTCCACCCTGAGAGAGGGCTATCTGAAGAGGGATGGATCACCATCCAGCATGGCAAGGTCAGACCTTCGGCAGGCCTTGTATGGCGCAGGCCCCACAGGCAGCAGGGCTGGGTGGGCAGTAGGATTGACAGGCAGTAGAGAATGCCTGGTCGAAAAGGGGCTCTGGCAACTCCGGTCAGCCACTAAAAGTCCAGTTGGCCGCAGTGGCCAGCTATGCGCAGCTCCTGGAAGCGGTAGCCATGTCCTTCTGGCTCCTAGGCACAGGAGCAGCCAGTTGTCTCAGCACGCTGCCCCCACCCCAAGTGCCAGCTCCACAGCTCCCATTGGCCAGGAATCACGGCCAATCGGAGCTGTGGGGGCAGTACCTGGAGATGGGGTCAGCGTGCGCAGAACACCCTGGCCCCTCCGCCTAAGAGCCAAAGGGACATGTTGCTGCTTCTGGGAGCCACCTGACGTAAGCGCTGCCCTGAGCCCACACTACCTTCCACACCCCAACCCCTGACGCAGCCCTGAGCCCCCTTCTGCACCTAAACTCCCTTCCAGAGCCCACACCCTGCACTCCCTGCCACACCCCAACCCTCTGACCCTGCCCTGAGCCCCTTCCTACACTCCAAATCCCTCGGCCCCAGCCTGGAGCCCCCTCCTGCACTGTGAACCCATCGGCCCCTGCCCAGAGTCCACACTGCAATCCCCTGCCCCAGCCTGGAGTCCCCTCCTGTACCCCAAAACCCTCATCCCTGACCCCACCCCAGAGTCTGCACCCCCAGCCGGAGCCCTTACTCCCTCCCACAACCCAACTCCCTGCCCCAGCCCAGAGCCGCCTCCTGCACCCCAAAACCCCTCATCCATGGCCCCACCTGAGAGTCCGCACCCCCAGCCAGAACCCTGACCATCCCGCTCCCAGAGTCCCCTCCTGCACCCTGAACCCTTCATTTCTGGCCCCACCCCGGAGCCTGCAACCCCAGACCAGAGCTCATACCCCACCACACCCCAACTCCCTGCCCCAGCCAGGAGCCCCCTCCCAGACTCCGAACCCCTCAGCCCCATCCCCCAGCCTGGAGCTCCCTCATACACAGTGGCGTAACCAGCTTCTAAGAGGAGGGGGAGCAAATATAAAAAAGGCGCCCCCCCTTGCCTCCTCCTCCGGCCATGCCCCCTTAGCTCCTCCTCCGGCCGCCCCACCCCTCCTCCGGCCACGGCTGCCGGGCCGTGCTGCGGGCCGCATGCCATGCCCCACCCCGCTCCTCCGGCTGCTTTCGGAAAGGTGGGGGAAGCGGCTGCTTCCCCTGCACCCCGCTAGCTACGCTACTGCTCATACATCCGCAACCCCTTATCACTGGCCCCACCCCGGAGCCCTCACCCCCTCCCACATCCCAACCCCCTGCCCCAGCCCAGTGAAAATGAGTGAGTGAGCAAGGGTGGGGGAGAGCAAGCGATGGAGGGAGAGGGAATGGAGCGAGTGGGGCGGGACCTCAGAGAAGGGGCAGGGTGGGGCTGTGGGGCAGTGGCAAGGCAAGGGTGTTTGGTTTTCTGCTATCAGAAAGTTGGCAACCCTAGTGGGTAGGGGGCCTCCCTCGGGGAGCATGTGGGTCAGGCAAGGCCCAGCCTTTGGGAGGGGTGGCTGGCCTGGGAGGCACAGCCCAAGGGTGAGCCCATTGCCAGGGTCCCGCCAGAGCAGCCCAGGCACTGAGGGCAGGAGAGCAGGCGCCCTGGGGTCAGTCTGGGCCAGGAACTAAGGCCCCAGGGCAGACACACCCTCCCCCCAGCTCTGCTTGAGACAGGCCCCGCCTCCCTCTCCCCTGATGAGCCCCGCCCCCTGTGCTATGGCTCCTCCCCACCCTATCCACGCCCCTCTCTAGAGCAGCGCCTCTACGGCCCCCCCAGCCCTCATGTGTTGTGTCCTAGCCCCGCCCTGCTCTGTCTAGGCCCCGCCTCCAGGGAGCCCCGCCCTGCTCTGTCTGGGGAGCCCCACCCCCGCCCCCGGAGCACCACCCCCGCCCTCTATTATCACACATTGGGGGCGGGGCCGCGGCTGCCCGCTCACGTGAGCGCGGCGCCCCGCCCCCTGCCCTCGGCGGTGCCCCCGGCGGCCGGGCGGAGCGGGGCGGAGCGGAGCGGAGGGGCCGCGCGGGGCCGGGTCTATGGGGAAGGCGGCCGCGCTGTGCAGCGGCGGCACCCGCGGGCTGGTCTCCATCCTCAGCGCCGTCCCGTGCCTGGCCTGCAAGAACCCGCCGGGCCCCGCCGCGCCAGCCATGAGCGGGGGCAGCGAGCCGGGCCAGGCGGGCAGGGGCGGCGGGGCCGGGCTGGGGGTCCCGGCCGCCCCCGCCGGGCCCGGCTCCGACACCTACAAGGGCTGGCTCTTCAAATGGACCAACTACCTGAAGGGCTACCAGCGCCGCTGGTTCGTGCTCAGCAACGGGCTGCTCAGCTACTACAGGTACCGGGGGGCCTCGGGGGGCAACTACTATAGGTATGGGGGGCTACCGGGGGGGCGGNTATGGGGGGGGCGGGCTAGTACAGGGACCGGGGGATCTGTCTGGGGGCAACTACTACAGGTACTGGGGGGCTACCCCTGGGGGGACAGTTACTATAGGAATGGGGGGCCTATTGGGGGGCAGCTACTAGAGATACCAGGGGTGTATCTGGGAGGGGCCTGGGTACTACAGATAATGAGGGGGCTATCCTGTGGTGGTACATGGAGACGGTGGATGGCCCAGCTACTACAGGGACTGGGGGATGGCCGGGGTGGCCTGTCTATTACAGGGATGGGGGGGCTAGTGGCCTGGGGGGGCTTCCTTGGGGGTACAGAGACTGGGGAGATGACACAGCTACTGCAAGGATGGGGGACAGCTACTGCAGGGGCCAGTGGCTTGGGCACATTGATGGGGGAGCAGCCCAGTTACTGGGGTGAGGGGCACAGGGACTGTGGGAGGGGTGACTTACTGCAGGTACTGGGGGACTACTACAGGAACCCAGGGTGGGCTGGCCTGGCTCCCCTGCGTGGGGAGGGGGTAACTACTATAGGGATGGGGGATGGGTACAGGGACATGTAGGGTGGCCCTGGTACCCTGGGGATAGGGACCAGATCAAGGTGGGGAGAGGAGCAGCGTGATGCTTTACTACACACAATAAATCTACTAGATGGACATGCACTAGACACTTTGTAAGGATCAAACCTGCAGTGGTCAAGGGAGGATGAACTAGATCTTAAGCTCTCTTCTGTTTGCTTCTGTGAAGCTGAGCACAGAGTGGTTTATTTTGCTATTGCATGGGAGTCTGGTGGGAGGAACTAGGTGATGTTCTCTTGCAATACATTCACCTCAAAATGCAGAACATTACAGCATACATACACAGAGTACTGTGGAAATATATTGTACCATTCATAGGTTTACACATGCCCTGCAGTCCATAGTTCCCAGTGCATCCCTATATATAGTATGCATACTCCTAGCACACTACACACGTATATATATACACACACAGGCCAAGATATTCAAACAGGGAGGCTAAATTTAGCCTCTAAGTCCATATTTAAGTAACTATATTTTCAGTTGTGCTGGGCATCTGGCACTTCCCAGTGAAGTCAGTTCATGCTATTGGGTGCTCAGCACTCTTGAAAATCAGGCCACTTATTTAGGTGCCTAAATATGGTTTTAGGAACCTAAAATTAGCCTCCTATTTTTTAGAATACTGGCCAGACTGTGTACAAAGTCCTTAAATCACGTGGCCCACAATATCTATACTACTGCTGAGGGAATTCTGCACACCATATTTTAAAATTTTGCAAAATTTGCATATTTTATTCCATAATAAATAAATGTGAAGGCTCCAGCATGGCAGTGGGGAGCACGGGCTACTGGCTGCATAGAGGTAGGAGATCATCCTGCAGCACTCCCCTCAGCCCCACGGGACAAGGACTCGGTAGTGAGGCTGACCCCAACCCTGGCACAGTGCAGGGCCAGGCCTGCCCCAGAAACTCCATGGGGCCCTTCCCCTCCATGCCAGGTGCATCAAGATAGCAAGCAAGAGGGACAGTCTCTCACATGTACACCCAGCCTTGTCCCCCGATCCAGGTGTGGGGCAGACAGGCTCAGCCCAGTAGATCCAAGTGTGGAGGGGCTTAGTATGCGGGGGATCCAGGTGTGGGGTGAGAGGGTTCTATGTGGGGCAATCTGGGTGTGGGGAGGTTCCAGATGCAGGGGGTGAGGCTCAGTGGAGTGCGGGTTTGGGTGCTGGGGACTTGGGGGAGGGGTGGGCTCTGCGTGCAGGGGGAGGAGGCTTGGTGGGGAGATCAGTGAGGTGTGGATGCAGGGGGGTTGGCCAGATGGGGGAGCAGTTCCCCAGACAGTGTCCCCTCCCGCTGCGGCTGAGGCGTGATGGAGACAGGGAGTGGGAGGGGAGTGCAGAGCTTCCTGTAGCTGGGGCTGGTTTCTGGGAGTGGGTCTGACCTGGCCCTGGCTGCTCTTTACAGGGGAAGAGGAAGTCCTGTTCTTGCCAGCCCATCTGGGACTAGCAACTGAGCCCAGCACAGGGAAGAGCCACTGTCCGAGGTGTCCCCAGCCCAACCCCCACTGCGGTGATTTACCTGGCTGCTCCAGGCACCCAAAATTATGTACCCTTGCTTCTGGGGAGTGGTGTGTGACTGTTCTTGCTGCTTTCCTTTGCTTCACTGTCAGAAGTCATTTTTCTGCAAGGAAGTAAAGAAATCTGCGGGGGATGTGAATTCTACACAACAAATTACATGAGGCAGTACTTTTGCTAGAGACGTGCTCTCTTCTCAGTCTGGTCTGCAGGACTGTAGAGGTCTCGTGTAATAGCAAAGTGTGCCCAACTAAGGTTTGGGCTAGTCAGTGGGATGGTTCAATTGATATTAGCTTTAAAAAGCTTTCAGTTTGTTCAGGCCAACTGTTTCTTCAAACAGGATTTGGCTAATCAGTGGGGGATCAGGGCCAAACTGTTTAAGCATAGTTCAGAGCTGTTCTAACCTAGGTAGGGACCTAAACTGGAACACTGTTTTCATATTGTTTTTCACATGGTTAAGTTCAGTCCACCCTGGTCATTGTTTAGTTAGCTTGAACCAGTTTAAAACAGTATTTTAAAGTGTGGTATGGTCAGAAAAGTGATGTAAATAGTAATAGTAATAGCTACTTGTTTCTAAAAAAAAAGTTTTTATCCTAAGTCATCTTTGCTGCGAGACGGGCAGCTGGAGTGGATTCATGATCTAGAATGATCAGCAGAACTGTTACGTTCTGAGTGCAGCATCTTCATTTCTTGTGATGGTGCATACAGGAGCTAGGAAGAACACAACTTGACTTTCCCAGATTGAATTTGCAGAGCTGGCAGTTGGAAACTTGTAAATTGAGCATATTTGTTATGGAGTAATTGATATTGAATACCTGATGCCATCTGTAGTCACTGTTCAGTGTATAACTGTGTTTAAGCTTAGTATTTTATATAAAGAATTTAGCCTTTATCATTAATGCTTTTTTCTTAGCATTTCACTCAGTTAGGGGCAGTGAAAATAGTCTAGTTGTTTCCTTCTGGTTCTCCGGCATTAATACAGTGCTGAGGTTTTTGGGTCACAAACATTGCAAGTGAATGTTTTAAATTGAGACAATACTTCGCACACTCCTTTTCAGAAGAGAGCACTTCTATTAATGTTTTTTGTTAAACTATTTAACCAGACCTTTAGCTATACTGGCAAGAAGCTAGTGCAGCCATAGTTGCTCTTTGTAGAGACAAGCTGGCACCTCTTGTTTTAGGCCTTCTCCAAGTTGTACTTATTGACTTCTAAATGTTCTGCATTCACACTGTAATGAAAATAAGGGAAAAGTTTGTATTCTTTAAATTCTCTGTATATTTCAGAGGTCAGTTTCAGACTCAATAGTTGGGGCCAGTGTGACGATCACTAATAACCTCCAGCTCTGACTACTGAAGTTAACAATTTCTACTTCCTAGTCATTAGGCAAATGTTGCATTTTCCTGAGGTGCAGTGTTTGAGAGAAGGAAACAAAGGTATATATGTCTGGAAACTAAATTAACAGGAATATCAGCATCAGGGGGTAGCTGTGTTAGTCTGTATCTACAAAAACAACAAGGAGTCTGGTAAAAAGAAGAACAGGAGTACTTGTGGCACCTTAGAGACTAACAAATTTATTAGAGCATAAGCTTTCGTGGACTACAGCCCACTTCTTCGGATGCATATAGAATGGAACATATATTGAGGAGATATATATACACACATACAGAGAGCATGAACAGGTGGGAGTTGTCTTACCAACTCTGAGAGGCCAATTAGTTAAGAGGAAAAAAAACTTTTGAAGTGATAATCAAGCTAGCCCAGCACAGACAGTTTGATAAGAAGTGTGAGAATACTTACAAGGGGAGATAGAGTCAATGTTTGTAATGGCTCAGCCATTCCCAGTCCTTATTCAAACCGGAGTTGATTGTGTCTAGTTTGCATATCAATTCTAGC